>NW_004797665.1:203034-226104 GCF_000002075.1 Aplysia californica
CCACTGCTTATATTATACCGAATTCTATACCGGGTACCAACCCCTTAGTTGACAGTCAGGGTCAGGGGAGAGGAAAGGTTGTTGATTCAGGAAGGGGGGGGGTATAAACATAATATAACCCAACAAAATAATAATCTTTCAAGAATATTTTAAAAATACATCGTGATACGCACCGATGTGTTTGTAACGCCGTAATGCTCTCTGCTCCTAGCTTAGACCTACTCCATAATTCAACAAGAGTCTGAGACAGTCTCGAGCGCTCAATAAAGAGTTTAATCGAGGAGGAGGAGGAGAAAGTGGGTGGTTGGCGGGTGCTCCGGTGTGGTGGTTTGTTTCTTTTTTTTGGTGTTTGTTACTCTCTTGTAACGCCTCTAATCTCCGGCACTTATATGACCTTATCGAGTTGCAAGTGCCGTAAAACACATACCAAAACTAAAAAGGGGAGGAGAAATAGGAGAGGAAGGAGTAGCGATCTGATATCAAAGATTGCTTGAGAGTAGTAGTTGCTGCATGATTATAGGCACAATTTCCACCCACACGCAATTGTAAAACACTCATAATAACGGGTTTTTATGAAGACGCTGGCTGCAAATGGTGATTCCTCCATCTACATGTCAACGTGTATCGACATCGTAGCCTATCGTGCATTCTCGAGTCCCGAAGGTTTGACAATGCCGATCATTACGATTGCGCACAGCTTACTGCACATGTGCAGAGGTGCATGGCAGCGTTCCCATTAGGCCTACTATTATTAATGAATCACAATTTGATGTTGCCAACCGTCTTTTCAGAGTCACTCATGAGAACAGCTTGCTCGCTTGTTCCAAGAAAAACACGTAATCTAGAAAAAGCAAACGACTCTTAATCCGAAGATTTTAGCTGACATTTATTTAGCAAAGAAGATACGCATGAAACCCAGTGCGCATTGCCAATCGAATTCCGTCACATTGAGTCGGGGCCAGCCAGACTATTCAGGGGCAAAAGCTACCATCGTCGTACAAATCGACCTAATTCGACTGAATTCGATTGCGATCTTCAAAAACTAACGATATGGATTGGCTGATATATCTAAAAAGCTATCGACATTTCCGTGCCTGTAGGATTCAAGAAACTCTCAATACACCAGCCATGATATGCGGCTGTTGGCCTTTGAAGCTGACATGGAAGGAATTGACTGTGTTGTGAATTGTAAAAGTTTTGAGTATAACAACACTGTGCACAGATTAAAGTTTTTAAATTTGACGCAGCAAAGGAGGAGGTCTATTCGCAGCGTGCACTGGAGCCGCACTTAGTTACCCCCGGTGCCCATTGGCAAGATCGGTTCGGTTCGGTTTGGTCTGGTCGTTGGGGCCACCCAGATGTTCCTCAATAGTGGGAGAAAAGTTACCAGCGTGGCACAAGCCAAACGAAACCGACGATGACATTCACGGACAAACGCGTTTTGTTTTCAAGGCCTCGAGTCGGGCGTTGGTTTGAGGCACGGGTCTATTTATAATATGCACTGAAGACGAAGATGCAGCCGCCAGATACCGAACCGAACCTAAATGAACCGCACCGATTCTCCAACGGACCCAAACCGATCTGACTCTATCGGATCCTATCAACGATATAACGAACATCGTTCCGAGGGTATTAGGCTACTCTTTCACTTTCATCCAAAGAGTATAATAATTGGGCATGCCGCCAGTTCAGTTGGCATGGTATATCATGTTTTTATTTGTTTGTTTTGTTGTTTTTTCCCCAGTGTTCGACAACCTTTGCTCGAATTAAAAAACAAAAACAACTATGCACACGAATTACATGTATTGATTGTGAAATCTTTTAATAATCCAACACTCGTGGCCTAGAGGTTAAGGTGTTGGCCTCTTATTCAAAAGTCCGGGGTTCGAATCCGGGTAGCAACAGAAAATTTTTCTTCTCTAAAATTGTCTCCTTTCCACCTCCTTTACTGCTCTCTGGCAATGTTCTGTCGTCTGCTCCCACTCCCTTACCCCCTTTGGCCCATCCTCTGAGCTCCTGACTCTTTCTGCAGTCTTTCTACTGCTTTACTCCTTTGCTCCTTCTAACTGGTGTATTTCAGCCACACCTCTGATCTTCTGGTAGGAAAGATCTACACCTAGCCTTCTCGGACAAGGGCGAAAAATCTCGGAGGGCCCGTGTGCAAGTTGCGTTCGTTAAAGATCCCTTGGTGGTCTAAAATCGATAAGAGTAGGCTTCGGCCGCCATCAGGACAAAATTCAATATTTCTTACCCACTGAAAACGTTGAATGTTTCCTGTGCGCTCATATGACCTTATGCAGTTGCGAGCGCCGTAAAACATTTCCCCCCATTAAAAAAAAAATCCAATATATATATGGCTCCATTTCTTCGTGCGGGTCCTTCGCTCAAGAGGTGTTAAATCTGACCAGTACCCTTCTCTTGAATATATTAAATGTGTTAAAACGGAATATAGAACTATACAAGAGCATACCAAAGACGAAAATATTGACAGGCTAGTTCAGCTTACAACTTTTAGGCTTCCTTCTTTTTCCATTTTCTTTCTGGGGAAGAAAGTCGTAGCAGCAAATACATGTATTGAGGAAAATCTAAACCGATCTGAGGGCCCCAATCTGTTTGAAATTTACCATTAAGCAACTTTTATTCCCCAACACGACATGATATTTTGTTCAAAAGGCAAGGGGTCCCTTCCCCAAAGGATAGACAGATAGATAGATAAATAAATAAATAAAAAGATAAAGTATAAATGATTGATTGAATGAATGAATGAATGAATAAAATAAATAAATACATTAATTAATCACTGAGCATTGGGAGTGGGGAGTCTTCAAACTCTCCAATAATAGCCCAACCTACTTGTATGTTACTTTGATAGCAAAGATTCTCCACTCGATTAAAGTGTGCTCAGTGGAAAAGTGAAATAAGGGCAATGACATAGGAGGAAGAGGAGGAGAAACAATTTTTTAAACTCATGCTGATGTGGTTATATATGTGTCCGTGCGTGCAAGTCGGTCACATGTTTGAGCTCATCTGTTGTGTGTGTGTGTGTGTGTGTGTGTGTGTGTGTGTGTGTGTGTGTGTGTGTGTGTGTGTGTGTGTGTGTGTGTAAGTATTTGTAAGCAGCCCACAAATATTTTGCTGTTAAACAAGTCCACAAGAGAAACGCATTTCAGTAACTCTAATCTTTCCGCAATTTCTTGCTTTCTGGTCGTAAAATCGACTTTCATCTTTAGGTCTATATTTGGAAGATTGGTCTTCTGACCGTTTTAAATTATATATTGTGCATCATGTATAATATATTATTCTGGCCAACATAATTGAAACAGCGATTTAAAACTACAAGAACGTCGGAGGTATTACTAGCATCACTTATATAAAGGTGAATAAAAACTCAGCACATACTTAAAAAATTTTTTTTATACATACGTTAAACTATTTTGTTATTTTCTCATATTGCTGGGCCTTTAGCAGTTTTAATAATTTTTTATTGGTGTATATGCAAATGCAGCCCACATGTCATTGTACATAATATTATAAAGATACAATTACATCAAGGAGATTAAAAGTTCTAAACTCCTTGAATTACACTGTAATGTATTCCATGCCATAAAGGCAGCTTATTGTACTATGTAGGTGTACTGAGTTTTGCTTTGATTTTGCTAGTCGAGAGTATTGCCAAAACGACGTGTGATTTTCTATTTCAAAATTGTTGACGACATACTTACTGTATTCAGTTGAACACAAAAAGAGATACATTTTTGTTACATGTATTTTTTAAAAAGAAATAGATAAACCATAACAATTTGAGGCTCTCAGATGTTTGGCATGGAAATACATTAGCATTTGATTCCTTTTCCCATGTGTTTAGCTATGCGCTGAAATCTGGCTAGTTTCTGCTTTCCCGCGAAGACCAGAATGCTGAGGTTGTAAACAATGATGGGTTGCGGCGCCCACTGAGATTACCATTTCAATGAGTCTTCATTCTGTTTTATATTGTTAATTTGTTTCCCATTAGCTGATTTCTTGAAAGGTATGTTTTATTTTGGAAGTTATATTGTGGTTTGTAGAGTAGTATTTTCCGGCAAGTTAGTAAACCAGATCTGGCTAACTCCAACTTGTGACGACTGGGCCTGCACAGAATGTGATGCGGCGCCTTGTCATTTGGTGTTGACAGCACAGTGTGTGCTGGCAAGCAACCAGTTTAGGCCTACTCATTTGTCACTCTTCTTGGTTGCCCTAAATGTTGATTGGAGATTCTTGATTAGATTCTAGAGAGAAGTGAAAAGTCAAGGTATCTTGAAGGATGTGGCTATTCTCACCGGTGAGAATAAAAGGAAGTGGGCGCTTTTTCGGTAGTTCCCACCCCGCAATTGTTATTCATGGGTTTTGGCCCCAAGAGTAGGGGGGTTTCAGGGGCTTGCCCCCTGACCTAATAAAAATAGGAAGGGGGGTTTCAGGGGGGCATGCCCCCCTGAATTTTACCATAATTTAATGTTTTAAGGTTTGATATCTTAGCTCACCGCGAATCAAACGTACAGATCTAGAGATCTAGATTCTAGATCTAGATCTAGATCTAGATATATCTAGAGTCTAGATCTAGATCTAGATGTAGGTCAAATAAGGGGGGTGGGAACTACCGAAAAAGCACCAGGAAGTGGCTATTCTCATCCGGGGTGAGAATAGAAATACGATCGACCTCTCACTCCGGGTGAGACTTGCGACCGTAGGCTATTCTCACCCGGTTTGAAACAAGACCTGTTTTTCCTAATTTCGGAATACTTTCTATCGATGTGGATGATCAAATTGATTAAAGCCAAGAAAAAATTACGTTATAACACAAAAGACAAAGTAAGCTAATTTGATCGTCTTCAAAGATGCTATACTATGGCTATTTCACTGTTCGAATCGAGCCGAACTACGCGGGTCGCCATTTTGTTTTGCCCGGAAGTTCTCACAATATCTACTCCTCCCCTCTCTCTCTCTCCGTCTCTTTCTGAATACTGTCTATGGGTGTGGACGATCAAATTGACTAGGACGATCAAATTGACCAAAACAAAGTTAAAAAATGATGTTAAAACACAAAAGTAAATTAATTTGGTTGTCTACAAAGGTGCTACGACTATTTAACTTTTCGAATCGAGAAAAACTACGCGGGTCGCCATTTTGTTTTGACCGGAAGTTCTCGCGCTACTCCTCTCTTTCTCTCTCTCTCTACGCTGCCCACAGACAAAATTGTACGTTTTTAGTAGGCTACAGTTGTAATGGAACGTTTGTTCACGGCACAGAATTCTACAATTTTTCTGTTATCACAGAGTAGAATTCTGTGGTTTAGGGTGAACGCAAAATTTGTTGGCCTAGATCTAGGCTATAACGGTGAACGCGCACCAGGTGAGAATAGCCAAAAGACTCGCCTGCACTATTCTCACCCCGGGTGAGATTGACCTCTCACTGAGACTGAGTGTCTCACTCCTGGGTGAGACTTGCCAGTGTGAAACAAGACCTGTTTTTCCTAATTTCTGAATATTGTCTATCGGTGTGGATGATCAAATTGACAGAAACAATGAAAAAAATGATGTTATAGCTCAAATGTAGTCTTAGACTTAGTCCCCGATTGGTCAAAAGCACGTCTATCTCAATTCAATTAAGAACAATCAAATATTTCAAAAGGAAGGACTTCCGTAACGAGCGACCACCCCATCAAACAAACACAATAAAGAAGAGGCCTAGACATACCCTACCCCTAACCCTAACCATACCCTTACTGGTGATCTTATACTTTAGCACGTTAAATTCCCAAAGCCAAAGTCTACTAGAATCTAGATCTAGATCTAATCCCCGACTCAGACCTTCAAAACTTTGAACTGGGCCTAAAAATGCGCAAACTACCGTAATTTTGTCATGAACAGATCGTATAACTGGTTTTCGGTCTTCTCTTATGATTTTGGAAGCCATTGAGTATAATCTTGATGTCTTGATGACTATAGGATTTAGATCCAGATCTAATTGTGGTCGCTCATTTCGGAAGTCCTCAATTGAAGAATTTAACGTGAGCTGCTAAAGTTTAAGATCACCCCCTTACCCCTACCCCTACCCCAAGCCCTCAATTCTGCTCTGTCTCATAGTGGTCGCTCCTTACGGAAGTCCTCCCTTTCAAAAACTATTAATTTGCGATGGAAATGAAGTTGATATTCGTGTTCAGTGCATCAATATCTAGATCTAGAGATCTAGTAAAAAATGGACAACTGGTAAAGTGTGAGACGGAAGGGAAAGTAAAAAAATACTGCGACAGCTATTTCACTTTTCAAATCGAGCCGAACTACGTTACGTTGGTTGCCATTTTTTCCCCCCGGAATTTCTCTCTACTACTAGATTTCTACTCTCTCTCTCTCTTTTTCTCTTTCTGAATACTGTATCGGTGTGGACGATCAAATTGACAAACACAAAAAAATGATCATGTTATAGATCTAGTATAGTTTCGCCCGGAAGTTCTCGCTAAGTGATCTCCTCTCTTCACCCCCCCCTCTCTCTCTCTTTCTCTCTCTCTCTTTCTCTCTCTCTCTCTCTCCCCTCCCCTCCCCCCTCTCTCTCTCTCTCCCCTCCCCTCCCCCCCCCTCTCTCTCTCTCTCTCTCTCTCTCTCTCTCTCTCTCTCTCTCTCTCTCACTGCCCGCAGACAAAATTGCATTCTTTCAACACAAGAGCGCTAGAACGTTTGTTCACGGTGAAGGCTCGCCGGATGAGAATAGAGGTGGCCAATCAAGAATCTAATTTTATAGTGAATAATAGTGGTTGCTCTAGTTGGGGAGTCCTTCTGACTTGGGATCCTCCTGTCTTAGATTTCATTTTATTACATTTTGATGATAATATTGTCATGTTTTTAGTTAGATCTCTGGATCTAGTACAGGAAATCTTCCAGCAGATTTACATATATTTAACTCTGGTCCTGCGGGCTTTACCGGAAGAGTATTATCGATCGATGACCCACTTATGTTGCCCATGAGCTTGCGCTGCGGGGAGTCGGGGTCAGAAGGCGGTCAGGCGAGCGTGCCGCAGGAGTCAGTTGTAAGTGATGAAAGAAAACAATGAAAAACATGCCTCATCGTATAACAAATTGATAGTGGGGCTCTCCTGGCCTAGAGGTTAAGGTATTGGCTTCTCATTCAAAGGTCCCGGATTTGAATCCGGGTAGTGGCCGAAAAAAATTTTTCTCTAAAATTGTGCACATTAAAGATCCCTTGGTGGTCTAAAATCGACAAGAGTAGGCTTCGGCTGCCACCCGGGCAACATTCAAAATTTCCTACCAACTGAAGAAGTTTAATGTGTCCCGCGCGCTCATTTGACCTTATATGCAGTTGCGAGCGCTATAAAACCCTTACCTAACACCCCCCCCAAAAAAAAAGAAAACCCGAATTGATGGGATCTTTGAATGGGGGCCTAAGCCTAAGTGTTATGACCGCATGAATAATCCCCTTATGATGATCCCCTTGTCTGTTGACCAGATCAAACGCTGAGATTGGAAGTTACACCAAATCGTATATAAGTCCCCTGTTATGAACTGGGAACAGTCGCTTATCAGATATTGTCCGAAAGGGGGGGAAATGGGATCGTTTCTGAATATTTTTCTCATTCAGTTGCTCTCAAATTTCTCCCTCTGGTTGTGCAATGATCTTAAAAACCATCAAATATGATTATTCGCGTCAGGAAACAGCGTAGTTTTAGGAAAAAATGAGTTCATTTGAAAAGGTGTTTGCATTGAAAGATGAAAGTCAAATTTCCTGAATATCCATTCGAGTTCCTCAAGTGTCTTACTAGGTCAAAATGCTCATATTTCATTGGATGAACATCTCTACCAACCCTTTGAAATAGGGCTTTTAGTCAGATGGAGTATCATCATTTTTAAACTTAATTTCAGGTGCTTCCTGCAGGAAGGATCTAGGCAAGTAGAATCATGTCACAGTCCGTGAAAGATTTACTGGCAGTGTTAGAGAGCAAAAACTGCAGGCAGGAGGACAAGTGCTCTACATACGTAGACTTGGCAAGGTTGGTAAAAAATAAATTCATGGTTTTTAAGAAAGTTATGTTTTATCTGGACTGATAACAGCAAGAAAGTTGTATCATATGATGTTACCGGCTTCTGTGGTGTAGTGGGTAAGTGCTTTGCTGTGGCACGTAGACCTAAGTTTGATTCCCAAGCAGTGAGAAATTTTCTCAGAGTTTCTTGGTCTTCCTGACTGGCACGGTCAGAAGCCCGGGTCCTTAATGATCAAAATAATGTTAATCCTTTCCTTACGCCTTGGGGTCATTATTATGTACCCCCGGGGTTGTATTCTTCACATTTTAGAATACTTGTAGTGCGAAGATCTCTTTGAAACTTTCAGTATTTCTCAAAAAATCATTTTGACAGACTGCTAAGCAAAGCGTACGGATCGGATTAACCAGTAAATTTCCTCTATGGAGAGTGGTGGCACAGAGTTCCCCACGTCATATTGATACGATAGTAAAACATGACGTATGGATGGGTTAACGGGGATGTATAAACACCTGCATTAAAAAAAAGAAGAAAAAATGTCTTTTGGGGGGCATTATTATGAATTGTTAACTGGTCTGTATCCATTCTGTACTTTTTGGGTTATTCATTCTGGTTGCTAAATAATTTCATGAGATGGGAGTTCTATTCAGTCCTGTACATTTAGTGGTAAGACTGATGCACCACTTAAGCCATGTTCTAATCTCTCTTGTCACATCAGAGAACAGTCACTTTTTTTTTTTAAAGACGCTTATTATGTTTATTGATGTAGCTAGTTAAACTTAAATGGTTCTGTGGATTTTATTAAATGTAGCGGGGGGGGGGGGGGGGGGGAACCGAATTCTCAATAGCGCCATTTTACTAATTGTTTTGTTTTTCTTTTTTTCCACAGTAAAGTTCACAAAGACAATGTAGAGCTAAACATTTCTGAACTTCGTGCTCATAGCCCTCGGCTATTGAAAGTCTCGGCCAGAGATTTATCAAATGAGGATGAGGTCACTGTGAAAAATGTATTGGAGGTTTTGGCTTTCTATCTGCAAGATGAACAGATTGGAAGGTAATCAAAAGGGAAAGTTTGGGGGGTTTTTTTCCCCAGTGTTTTGGGCTGACACTTTTTATGATTCTCTTCAGTTTGTCACATCGTGTGGAAGGGATTGTGTAGATAGTACGCACTCATTTTGTTAAGTGTTTGTTTTTTTAAGAAACACATATATGATTTTTATTTTTGGCTGTGTAGAAATCCTACTTTAATTTGTTCATGTATTAATTGTGAACTTTTTTTGTTACTGTATTAATAAGGTAGGATGGTATGTACATGTGTTAAAGCTGGTCACTCTCCAATGGTTAAAGATTTTGGTCTTCATATTGTGTTCTAGCCATTGATCAGTCTTTTCAAATCTATGAAACGTTCAGGATTGAAATGTAGTGCAGACCATTTATCTTGTTGCAAAAAACAAATTACAGGAGGATAATGTGACTTTTTTGTGAAAGTAACACTGAAAGCATTGTTTGTGTATATATATTTCTTGCAGTTTGCTCTAAGAAATATGCCTTGAACATTTGATCAAGCCCTGAGCAATAGAAGAGACATAAGTTTTATTCCTTTTTTTTCCTCACGTCCTCAGCCTTCAGAAGACGGATAGTTCCTCCATTCTCCATGCATTACTGAAGTGCATGAAACGCACCAAGTCTACAGATGTGATGAAGCAGAGCCTGTTCTGTCTGGCTGTTCAAAAATTCCACATTGATGTTGTTCGGTCAGAAGTAAGTTTTATGTTTGTTTCCTCAGCACTGGAATTTGTTTTGTTTATCTGCTTGTGCTTTCAGCACTTTTCAAATAGAGTTGAAATTGTCAGAGTTGTCCATCTGTTATGGAGGAGAAAATGTGGGTGTCTTAGACTGTGTTATTAAAATATGAGGAGTCCACTGAAAAAACGGGCATAGTCACAAACTGGAAATTGTGAGGGTGTCAGTTTTAAAAGCTTGTGGACTCAATAACTTCATATTTGTTTGATTGGTGGTTTATTTTATATGTTTGTTGGATGGGAAATCTAATAACAATAATCAACCAACAGCTGAACAAATACAGTTTGGAGTCAACAAATGTTCAAAATTGATACCATCACCATTTTCAGTTTGTGACAATGACCCTTGTTTTGTTTTTTCAGTGGACTCCTCATATATAAAGAATGCAAGGGGGGCAGTGGGAAGTTGTTGTTTGGACAGGTAGCTGTTAGAGCAGGTTCGACTGCACATAATAGTAACAAAGAGATTTTATGGATAAGTTTATGAAAAATTATTGATTGTTTTAGGTTATGTGAAATAAATGTTACTGTTAATTAGTTTTGTAACCATAGGAATAACCCATCACTTTTTTTCCCCCCAGTTTTCTGCTGTGCTTGAACATGTGGAAGAAGCTGCCAGCAAGTTGAAGGCCCAGTCTTTGTTAAACTCTGAAGAGCTAACCAATGTATTCATAAAGTGGGTGTAACATTATTTTATGTGCCCATATCTCCTTTTATCTTGTGATAATTAATTTTTTAAACTGGATTATCTTTTTTTAAAAAAACTTTTCCATTTTTGTTTTGGGGTGGGGTTTTTGAGAGGTTTTTGGGTTTTTTTGGTGTTTTTTTTGCAATATTCCAATGACATGGAAACATTGCTATAAAAAAAAATTCTATTCTATAGAAGGGTTGTGGCAGTATCAAGTATCGGGTTTAATCTACAGAGATGTGAGTAGTCTTTTCAAGTTATGTAAGACAAAAATTCCCATTAATCTAGTCAGTTCTATATAATTTTGAAAATGGTTATCAAAATTTATTTCTGTTCATCTTAGAATTTCGACCATTTCTTGCTAAAAGTATAAATATGTGAGGGTCATTCATCTCTGGAAATTTGTGGTTATGACTAAAAATTTGTAAAATTTGCAGAATTTTGAAATTTCTTGTAATGTCCTATTTGTTTCAAGGACGTAAATTTTTATAAAGTTCCCCCTTCATTCTACTGATAGTTAATCATGATAATGTTTGTGCGTAGTAAAATTTTGAGTTACATGTTTTGGATACCAATCTTTTCCTCTTTAGGCTTGATGATCAGTGCAAGAGCGGAATGACCTCGGCTGTGTTCAGATGGGGTCGGCTTGTTTTTCCCGGTCTGGCCTCTACGTCCGCTTCTGTCCAAGATAAATCTTTGCAGCTTCTGCAAAAGTATGCTCATGAGCTCAAGGCTTCTGCTGAAATGAGAAAATATGTCATCAAAGCCATTACCTCTGTAAGTATTTTTGTATGTCTGTGTGGGTGGTTGGCGGGTGCGCTCTGGTGTAGTTTGCTTCTTCTTTCCTATCAAACATTTATTGTCCTTATCTCCCCTCCTTCTTTTTTATGTGTGTTACTCTCTTGTAACACCTCAAATCTTCTGGCGCTCATATGACCTTATGCAGTTGCGAGCGCCGCAAAACCTCTTCTAAAGCTAAAACTGAGTATCAGTAAGTAGGTGTCATGTAGGTTCTCTGATGTGGTGTGGTGTGCCTTTTCTAATTTTATTTCTCTGTGTTGCCATCGTTTTGTTTCCCTGTTTCAGTACTGTCAGAGGCAGTGCCATCCGTCTTCGAATTTAATTGCTTTGTGTTTGTGGTTTTCCTTTTTGATGAATATTTTGTTTGTTTTGCTTTGAAATATTTTACTCGTGGGTTATTGGCTTTGGTATGGTTTGCTCCTTTCCTATCAAGCATCTATTGTCCTTATCTCTCCTTCTTTTTAAGTGTTTGTTACTTTCCTCTAACACCTCTAATCTTTGGCACTCATTTGACCGTATTGTGTTGCAAATGCCATAAAACTCCTGCCTAGCTAAAAACAAAATATTTTACTCTGAATTTGCACAATGATACTGTCAGGTGGTGGTGGGTTATAAATGTTATAATTCTTGATTCTAATCCTAATCGTTAAGGGTTGGGTTTTTTAAAGGTACTTTATTCAACATGGTTTTTTGAAAAATTGTATTGACTTACCTTTGTAACATTTATTTTTGCTTTTCAGGGATTAGCCAATTCCCTGAAGTGCTTGGTGGTCAAATGTGAGGAACATGTCCTCAGGGCCTGGACTCTTATCGTAATTGTTGCAGGAAAGGTTGGTTTTACCGTTTGTAGTTTGTGTAGTATCTTGTTGTCTTAGCGATCAACTACTAGTTGTATTGTTGTACTCTCATCAGTTTTTACTCTAAAGACGGTGGCTAGAATTTTTAAAGTCAGAGTTTGCCTATTGACTCTGACCTACCATGTGTGAAAAAGGCGTTAAGCTTAAAAATATTGTCTATTGTACTTTTACAAAACAATTGTCTATTTATTGTATTTGTACAAAATTTGCCTATTTTGCTCTTCATCAAGTTTTTAAAAATTAATGAAATTGGAAAACTTTAAAAGTTTCGTTTTGTTACCCGGAAATGCTTTCAGTCATCATTGTGTACTGATCCTTGTAAACTTTATTTCATCAGGAGCTCCACAAAGGACCAAGCATCAATTTGTTGCTGGAGATCATAGAGATTGGCTTTAAAGGATCCCCTCAAGCTAGATGCCTGGCATTTGTTGCTTGGAAGACTTTGGTGGATAATTTTGCTCTGGATCAAGGTACTGCTCTTATTTCTTCTGTACTATGAATTGGTCACTTTTTATTTATTTTGTATTCTTTTATGCATTATGGCTTATGTGAATTGTGTTATCTTATCAAGAGACTCCTTAGATTAAATTTAATGTTCTTATCCTTTTTGTATTGTCGCCAATGATTTCATTTATTAATTGATATTGCCATAAACAGAAAGAAAAGGTGTAGCCTGCATCTGTCTCTTCTGGAGAAATTGTAAGCCTGCATGTCCACCAAACCAGAAATAACAAAAAAACCTGGGAAATCCATTATTGAAAAGAGCAGCAGTTTTAATGTAGCAGTCGGTGAGAATTCTGTTTGGACGTATTTATTAACACGACACAATTCCCTCCCAACAAAATACAGGTTGGTTGGAAAACAGATTTTGAATTTGGTTGTGCAATGACTTATCAGCCGTTGGACTAGCCAGAGCAAAAAAATTAAAAAAAAAATCTACTTGGGTTTGAAGAAAGATCTAATGCCTCAAAGTTAACAAAGTTTATGTGTAAACCTAAAATGAGCGTTTGTTTTCTCACTTTTTAATGTTTTCTGTTCTCTCTAAACAGCAATAATCTCAGATCCAAAACGCATCAAGCTCATTATGATGGTCCTGAAAGTTGACAATGCCAAGACAGAAGCCATTGCCTTGGAGAAGTTGCAGACGTGGTGGCATTTTGTCACATCAGTGGGACCGAAACTCTCCGCCAACTTTGAACAGGTTTGTTGCCGTAAATGTATAGTTTAAAACATTTGTTTTAGTGTATAGGTTTTGTTGACAAGGATGGGTGGTTGACCAGCGCTCTGGTGTGATTTGCTCCTTCTGTCCCATGAAACAAGTCGTCTTTATCTTTCATTCTGCCCCCCCGGGGTACTGCCTCTGACTAGTGTCTTTAGGCCATTTCCAGGGGGGGGGGGGGGGACATTTCTCGTTCAAGCACAGTAGAATTGTAAATGGGCTGATTCATGTCACGCTCATAACTGTGTCTGATCTACAACAGGGAACTGCTGCTTTTTCTTTCCTAATCCTTACTATTGTCATTTTCCCTCTACTTCTTTTGTATGTTTGTCACTCTCTTGTGACCTGCTATTTTTGGGGTGCCTTGATAGTTGAAGCAGACCTTGTGCTGTTGAAGCTAGAGAGGTGAGCAGAATAAGTCTGATTCCCTGTAAAGACTTCTCTGTTGACACCCGCCCCTTGGCGCTCATATGACCTTATGCAGTTGCGAGCGCCGTAAAACCCTCTACTATAAAAAAAAATTAAAAAATCTTTCGTTCCTCTTTTCTTTGAATCTTACTAGATAGACCTCTAATTTTGCGGCACTTGTTTGTCCTGTGTTGCAAGTGCAATTAAGCTCATTCTGAGACCAAAATAAAGTTGACAAGGGATTTTATATATTTTGAAATGATTTTCCCGCAAAATATTGCTGTTTGTGTGTTCCCTTGAAGATATTTGTCTGATGAATGAAATGTCTAGCGTCAACCTCCATTAACAGTCTGAAAAGTAGCTAAAAGAAATCCATTATTTCTGGAATTAAGTAGTACTCAGTTTGAGTCATTTTCAAATGCCCTGAGAATGTTTTGAAAATGATTGTTATCTCTTCATCCCTCCCCCAGATCATAGTACCATTACTTCAGTTCTGTGTTGGCAGTGGAAAGTTTTCTTCGAGCGGTTTGACACAGTCTCCTCTGTTAGGTAAGCCAGACTTAGTAAAAGAATTTTCATTGTATAATGGAATTGTTGATTAAAAAAAAACCTATCACTATATAGAGTGTACAAATTGACTACTTTTCTTGTGCAGATTTTCTTTCTGATACGTATTCTGCTTGAGAATTTAAAAAGAACTTTGTTTAGATTTCATATTTATAGATACAAAAGTATAAAAGATTTATTGATTGAAAGTCTTGGTTGTTGCAACGTTTTCCTGATAAGGCTTATAAGTATATTGCTTTTAAAAAAATGCTACAGAACGTTAGTGGAATAAAAGTTTTTGTCTCCTTGATATTGTTAAATTACTTTTGATCTGAGAAGTAACTTATAATAGATTATAAGACACTTTTATTTATTTTTTTGTTTATCAAATAATATTGGAAAAATCTTGAATCGTGTTATATCTGAAATTTACCCATGCATAATCTTTTTATTAGTATGTGATTGATATGCATTTTTCAGTTCACAATAAGCTTTTTTCTTGTGAGTTACATCGCATTGTATGTTCTTCCTCTCATCAGCCCTGAAGTCACCGATGCACAAGTTGCCTTTGAGCCTCGGGTCAGGAAAGTCCATCAATCCGCAGCTGCCAGTGTTTCCAGCTCTGCAAATCCTTGGCATGGAAGTCGTTGCTCGCATTTTGGCAAAATCTGGAAAGCAGGACGCAGGAGGGAAAGTCACTTGGAGTCTGGGTACAGTTTGGATTTCTTATTTTCTATAATTATGAGTGGTTGTCGGGTGCTCTAGTGTGATCTGCTTCTTGCTTCTTCTTTCTTATCAAACATCTGTCCTTATCTCTCCTCCTTTTTATTTGTATTTGTTACTTTCTTGTAAAACCTCTAATCTTCGGCAATTATGTGACCTTATTGTGTTGCAAGTGCCGTAAAACACTTGCTAAAACAAATTATTCTCTAGAATTAATGTGATTGTTCCTGTGTCAGGGGTTACAAGAATGGGAATAGTTTTATTGCTGAGATTTGTTGTCCTTCAAGTCAGTTGCTGGTTTTTCAAATTTTGATACAACTAGTTGGTAGCAAACTTGTCTAGTGCATGGAAGGTTACGGTTCAAATCTGGGTATGGTTTGAGTTATCTGTATCATTCCAGGTCCTAGTGCCCCACCACTGATATTCCTTTGATTGTGCATACAGGAAACACAAAAGTGAAAACAAAAACCTGAGGGAGTAATGCTGTGTACAGAAATTTTTACCTATGACTTTTTAGTTTATCTTTTAAAAAAGGATGCCGTCTCTCTCATATCATGCATGTATCAATACCGTAACTTGAAAATTCTCTTTTGGTTTTCATTGCTTCTTTGTTTAGTTTGATTATATTTTGTCTCATAGTTTTATAATAAATTTCTGTTTGCATAACAATTTCTCATGTGACTAAAAATGATATTTTCAGCTAAAATTCCTCAAGAAGTGTTGGCTGGGTCCAATTCCTTTGTGAAGCATGCTCCCAACTTGCTATTTACGACTCAAGAGCTCTTGAGAAATGTCGGACATGATGTGGAAGGTAATGATCAGTTATTATTTGCACATTTTTACCTCATTGTACCTGTATTGGTAACAACATCCCCATTGTACTGGCAGCTTCTACAATAACAGGGTTAACGATCTGACGGTCTTTTTCTTTTTTTTTTTTCTTTCGAAATGTTGGTGAGGAGTTGAAAGTGGGCCGGTTGACTCCCAAAATTTATCTGCTTCTGAACCTAGTGCCTCTCTCTGAACAAAATTTTATTTCTTTGCATTTTGGGTGTCCAAAAATGCTTTGGACGCACTTCAAAGTGCTTCACTCCCTTGAATGTGAGTCTGGAGTCTGATTGGCCAGCCTTAGTGAGATAATGATTATGCTTTGTTTGAAGGTAGACTTTATGTTTCAACCACCTCTTGATTTGATTGCCAGAATGTTATGTCATCACACCTTGATTTTTAAAAACTTGTCTCTTGCAGTTCATCTTCTTTGTTTTTATACTTATTATGTATTAATATATTGGCACTAATTGAAGCTCATTTGTTGCTTTTGGGGGAGGGAGGATTTTGTTTTGTTTTGTTCTTTGATAGAGAATTGTGTTTGTTGAAATGCATAAAGGACTGATTGTTGGTGTGATTAGTCTTTCAGTTTGGTGTAATAGTAATTGCATTTGATGTGTTCAATAATCTATCCGCAGGGGCCTTGATTGTGTACGTTTGGACAAATTTTGTAAATCACTTGAGAACTGCCATGGAAAGCCCCGCCAAGATAGACTGCAGGGATGTATACAGCTCTTTCCTGTCTGTGTTGCATACTGTGGTGCAGAATCAAATGCTGGATGGAGCAATGCTTGTGGTAAGTTCGGAGACACTTAAATATGTGTCACAAAACGGTGGAATCAGGTGCTTGTCAATTATTGGGCATATGGAGTTATTGGTTTAATCTTAAAGCAAGATAAATTAACATGCTTTAATGGGGGGGGGGGGGGATTCAAATTCTCTTGAATAGAAATTGAGACATTTGTGATTGAAGGGGGCTACCTGATGCCAGGAGTGAAATTGATGAGATGAGAGGTGGCAGCCACAGTTTGGCGACTTTCATAGCTTGAGTGTCCTTGGAAACTGGAAATTACATTTTTGGTGCCTTTGATTTTAAAAAAAATTTTGTTGTAAAAATCCAAACAGAAATGTGTTTTTGAATTGGCTTAAAAGATGTTGAGCAGAAAACAATAATAAATTCGATAATAATGGGTGGGAACTGTCGGTTTCTTGGATTTCTTTATTTTGATGAGGGCCTGATTTCGCCATGACCCCATTCATATCTGAACATCATGAACCTTCTGTTTTTTTCTAAGTTCTTTTTGTATGAATGTACCGTGTTTCCTAGACAGTAAAAAACATTACCATTGTAACAAATATTGGGCAAACACTAATGTCTCCAGCATTATCAGATTCTATGTTTTCTACTCCCATCTTTTGCAGAAATTGATTGAGATTAGCAGCAGTTTCCCCCAGAAGGTTTTGGCTTCCACAGCGTACAACATTACTGGAGGACAGACTGTGAGGGTGAGTATTTGCGTCCTCATTTGTGAAGTCATGATTTGGCTTTTTCTCTGTATGAAATGATTTTTTTTTTTTATTCTTCGAGTCTGTGTTCTTCTGTGTTTTTTGTTCTGATATTATAAAATTCAAGAATATATTCTTTGAATCATTAAACTGACTTTTATGAAGTTGCAGCCATTTTCAACTTGTTTCCATAACACAAGCTCTCTTTGGAGGCCAGTTTAGCTTATTTTGTTCCTTAACACCATATATTTATTACTGCTTAGGTATCATAAGTACAAAATATTGAGAATAATTCTTGAAATGGTTGAAGATGGCTGCATTTGAAACTGTTGGCTTTATGAAAAAAATGCTGCATGGCAATTTAAAAAAAGAATTGTACTTCCTCTTCGCAGGCGTGCCCGGCGCTGTTGCTGAGCGAGATGCTGCTGACGCCTTGTGTCATGTCAGGGGCCTCTGTCAATGACAGGTGAGGGAGTCATGATAGTAATTAATTAAATTAAAAATAATGGATTATTAGGATGGTGTATAGAGTATGGGTTTCTTTTGTGTCTATAAGATGGAAAAGGTCAGAAATTAAATGCTTAACACTGAGTTAGTTTTACCCAAATCCTCCAGTGTTTTTTTAAGAATGAATGGGGGGAGGGGGCGTTTGCTTTCTAGAAATGTGTTTTCCTTGGAATAGTAATCTGATCTCTCACGATTGTCATTTTTCTATAATCGTTGTTTTGATTTTTCAGTTACGTCAAGCTGTTCTCGTCCCTGATTGGTGCTGGGGCCAGCAACGTCCAGGGTGCGCTGCTCTTCCTGCAGTCTGTGACCGGGCTACTGGGCACCCAGGCTGGACTCTGTCATTCTGCCGAGGCTCTGTGGAGGATGTGGAGTGTGATTGCTCACACCTTGCAGGACAATGTCAATGTGGTGGGTTACTTTTAAGTTTGTACTGGAAGTCAGTTCTTGTCTTAAGTCGGAATATTTCATTCATCTCTGTATTGTAGTTCGTGGAGATGGGAAAATGCAAAGAAATAAAGGCCAGTGCTTTGAACAGGGCTTTAGCAAGGCAACCTTCCTGAGAGAGAAAGTGACTTACAAAGTTATGTCTGGAAATTGTTTCTTTTCTAATTGATTTGACTGTACTTTGCACTGTTGTGTATTCGAGGAACTTGGGTATGTCTGGGTTGTTGGTTTTTTTTTTAAATTGGAAAAAATTGTAAGTATTAACAATGCTTTCGTTATTAATTTTTCAGACAAATGAAGTCAACCAAGGTGACTCTCTGGAGTATAACTTCGACTGCGTCAATGCTGTCCTCTTGTTCCCAGTGAAGAACCAACTCCCAAGTAAACTGTCACAGGTACGTTACTGTTGTTTTCTTTGTAGTCTGAACCGTGCGGACTTAAGCTTAGTGACTTCTACCCTTCAAACCTCAGTGTAGGGTATGGATATGTAAACTGAACTCCAAAGGGCTCAAATATTTTGGTCCTGGACACCTACGATTGCATAATATTTGAGAAGGGTAAAATTGTCTTATAATGATTTAGTGTCCAGCTGCTTTTACAGTAATGACCTGTGCAAGCTCCTACTGTACCTAGCTGTGATACAAATGGCATGTGATGGTCTACAAAATGTTTGTTTGAAAACACTTCTTGAAGTCAAACAACACACCCCATGCCCTTTATTCCAAACATGAAGCATCTTTGAAATTTCTAACAATGTGAAAGGAAATATGATCAGCTCAGTTTGTAATCTTAATGACATTTTTGTGTGAAAATACTTCTCTTTTTAATTTCTGAATCGTCCAAAGTCAACCATTTGTGCATGTGCTTTACTGCGCATACAAAAGGTGTTATTATACATTAGAATGAAATTAATTTTGATTTTCCTTCAGACGGTGTGCAAAGCTCTGTTGAAACTGTGGAAGGAAATATACCACAGTTTTGCCCGATTGTCGGCCCTCGTTGCAACAGCAGAAGCCAACACATGCTTGGAAGAGTTTTGTGGCAAGCTTTTGCAAACATGGCTACCAGAATTCAAGGTAAACAAAACCCCCAAAAACTAGAGTGGTTTTAAAATTTGTGATCAGAAAAGGAAATAAGTGGATAATTAACACTGACATTACTTTGTAGCTGAAGTCATATCTTTAAAACTCTTGGCCTGTGAATTAGTTGTCACAGTTTGTTTATTGGTGATGTCATCATGATTTTTTGTTGGTGTTTGCAGATTTTGTGTCCTTTTATATGTAAGTGTATGTGTTTTGTTGATAGAACTGATGAAGTTTAATGATTTATATATTTTTAGTTGATAAAATATGAGAAGTATTACAGTTAACAAATGATTTTAGGTGAAAGGACATCAGGAGTGTATCGATATAATGTACACGTTTGAGTAAAATGTCAGGAGTAAAACAAGTTTTCTTCATGGGGCCTGTTATGTCATATGAAGTTTGGTTGATATTTAATTTTCAGTGTAGATTCGAGACGTTGACCCAGTTTTGAAAATTAATTTTTTTTCCCCCAGGATCCTGTGTTTTTGGAATTCTTGACCTCAATTTGTCAGAAAACTTTGGATTGTGTTGACTTCTCGGCTATGTCAACCAGCCAGCAACAGAGTGGACTTACTCTGAGCCCCAGCAAGTGGGCACGCCGGAGACATAAACCTCTGGGAAATCTTCACTCTTTTGTGCATTTGGTGTCCATCATACAACAGGAGGCAAATGTGCACATTACTGGTACAGAGAGCCTAGAGTATCAACAGGTAAGTTCAGACTGATAAATGTTTTTCCTATACATGAAATGATTTTTTTTGTTGTATTTTACTGTAGTCATGTATCCTCTTATAATATATATTCCTGAGTATTCATGCCAAGTCTTCACTGAATTTGTCTGCCTCTGTAATGTTGTTAGGGTAATCAGACCCACCAAGAACTGATTTTTTTATTTTTTTTGCCCATAGAAGAATCGATGTTGAATTTGCATGAAACTTTTTTTGTGTGGAATCCTGTCTCTGTTGGTTTTAATTGACTTATGATAAATGACATGAAAATACCCTTTTTAATTTGTGATTTATTTGCAATATTTGCTCAACTTAGTATAAATGAAAAGAAAATACATGTTTTTATTTGCATGTATCTGGAATAAATGTTGATATCCTAAAAGCAGTAATTATATAATCTTAATTTACTTGGGCAGAGTTCAGCAGACTGATTTTTTCCCCAAAACTTCACATTCTATGAAAATCCTTCCTACTTTCCCAGTATGTTACATGTTTTGTAGTTATCTACACATTTAAATTCTGCTGAATATTATTGATGTACTTGGAGCTTTGTATATGATATGTATGTGAGGACATACCATTTCATTTCTGTTTTTGTGTTCCCCTTTTAATAAAAACAAAACTACTCATCCTTTGTGGTGTTTATATGGACATGGCATTTGATTTCTAACTTTTGTATTCCCCTTTTTTTCCTTTTATAGAAACAAAACTACGCATCCTTCGTGGTGTTCATCGCCCATGGACTGGTTGAGACTTACACCAAGCTGTTCTCCCACATCACGACCAACACTGTCATCACAACCACCCTGTCTGTGCTGGCAGAGCCCATGTCACAGCTGTTTGTGAACAACTCAAAGAGTGGACTCAAGCTTTTTGTTCCCTCTTTCATGACCAAGGTAAGGTTGGACAGATTGATAGGTAATGATAGATAACATTGTTGTAGCGCATATCCCCGCTCATCAGCAAGCACTATACACTTTACAACTTAACAATCTGTATGATTAGATTAGTGCAAGTGGACAGATTAATAGTTAATGAAAAATATTCATATAGGGCATATCCCCCGCTCTGCAGGAAGCATTTTACGCTTTACAATCTGTATGGTTAGATTAAAGCAAGAGGACGGATTAAAAGATGATGATAAATGTTATTATAGTGCATTTCCCTGTTCAACAGCAAGCCGTATGCACTTAACAGTCTGTATTATTAGATTGGTGCAAGACTGAAGTTAATGCCCTCATCTCCCACTCTGTCCATACAGGTTTGTTTATATTTTTGATGTTTGGTGTGGAGGTAATTTGACGTCTATTGACAAGGATAGTTGTATGTCATTTTGTAATGCATTGTCATAAGAAAGACTCATACTACCTTGTTATTCTGTTTTGCTTTGAAATACTTTTGTTATCCTTTGCTAAATATAAAGTTCCTGCATTTTACATTTGGTTTTCTTATTTAAGATGTGCACCGTTTGTTTGATGTGGTCAGATGATGAGTTTGTTTCCTTTTTATTTTGTTTGTCTCTGAATATAATAATTAATCCATTTTTAAAATTCTGTATTTATTTTTTCGTTTTCCGATCAGCTGGAGAAGCTGTGGCAGGAAGTGTCTCAGTGCATCACGGGTCGCTACAACGGCCAGTACGACACTGAGTTTCTGGAGTATGTCTCTCCTCTGCTTGAGACAACTTTCCTACACTCGAAGCGGACCATCAAGAACCAAACCCTGACCATGTGGAATACCACTTTCAGTAAATCAACATCTCTGACCTACCCAGAGAAACTGAAGTGAGTATTTGTATTTCAAGTAGTCTGTTGTGCTGGCTGATGATGGAACTCCCGTTTTAATTGTCATTTGATAAATTCTTTTTGGATTGAGGTTGTTACTGTTCCAAATTGTTGTTTGGCAAGTCTTTTTGTTTGCTTGCTCAAGAAATTTTAGCATAAAGAATTTAATCACATTTCCTGTATTTGAGTCAGGTGATGTTTTTAAATGTTTGTAGGTCCACAGTAGGAAAATAGTTCCATCGAATCTGAGATCCACCTGTTACATTTTTCTTGTTCTCTTTCAGTGTATCTAGAGGAAAGGAAAAGGAACAATATTTCAAGGAATTGCCTGTTAAGTTTGTCTTACATGAGCAAGATAAATAATAGAACATGTTTTCGCTAACTTGGTAGTTGTATTTTGACTTGGATCACTTTTATAGTCTTAAGTGTTTTTGTGTTTCTACTACTATATCTTGCTCTCTGGTTCCCTCAGGCCTGTGTTGATGAAGGTCAAGGAGAAGACGAACATCATCCTGCCTGGCTGGATCTCACAAGAGGCCGGTGTGGTGGCGGAAACTCCCTTCAGTGAAATGAGCATGGTGAGCTGTCTTGATAGCGGTGCCATTTTTTCTGGGTTGCACTAGAATATCGGAACTTTAGAATGTTCAAGACGTTATAGTTTTGCTTGACAACTTGTGTCCCACTGCATGGGTGCACAGTCGGCATGTTGAGAAAATTTCAATAGTTTTATAACACATGTCTTTAGTGCGCATTATTTATTCCCTTGGCTATAGCCATACCTGCCAACCCTACAGAAAAAATTGGTAGATCACCAACTTTTGGGTCAAACTACTGATCCACCGATTTTGAGATGAAGCCATCGACTTCGGGATACAGCAGGGTGACTGCCAGGCCCCTGGAATTTGAGAAAGTTATCGAATATTTGAAAACCAAATCCGATAACGCCCGTAAGTTCATTTTTGCCGGTCGCGATTGTGATTCATTCGGCTCCCTCGAGAGTATGTTTGTTCACGCAGACAGGCGGCTTTGGTGGCAAGCGGGTGTGATACCGACATTTGATCGGGATAATCAAGATATACTTTCACTTTCGCTACCACCCAGAAATCTGCTAGTAATA
>NW_004797665.1:226912-244213 GCF_000002075.1 Aplysia californica
CTACTACAGATTTTTTAGGTCAACTACAGATTTTTGGAAAAAAATTTGCGTCCAACTACAGATTTTGGTCCAGGCAATGTTGGCAGGTATGCATAGCACAGAGAATACAGTTTTGTTCCCACACTGTATTAAGTATCTCTCTTTCTTGCGGGGTTCTGCATCCTGCTCAGTTTATGTTGATGGTGATTGGCAGGGTCAAAATGTCTGGATGCTGTTTGTTCCTTTTTTTGTTTGTTTGTTTGGTCTTATTTCGTTTTTTTTTTCTCTCTATGATTTCATAAAAGAAGGTATTGTTATTCTCAGCATTTGTTTTCTGTTTAACCCCATGTTAGTTGTGTATCAGCTGTTATTCTGTTGGCAAATGCAACCTTGCACATTTTCAGTTTATTATCTCAAAATATCAGTGGTATCCCTGCCCCCTCTTTACACAGTCTAAATTGTGTTGGTGCAGGACTCTAAACATTTTTACAATCAATAAGTGTCTGGGTGTAGATATTTATAAATTAGTTGACAGTTATTGTATGATTTGGGTAGGGGTCTGCTGTGTTTATCAGATGTGTACCAGTTATACCTGAAAATTCTGCACCATTTGGGGAAGGCAAATGGTTGTCATTCCAGATATTTCTTTACACAGTTGACACTTCAATCAAATACCATACTTCATACTTTTTGAGTGGGTGGTTGGTGGGTGCTCCGGTGTGGTTTGCTTCTTTTTTCCTATCAAACGTCTATCGTCTTCTCTCCCCTCCTTTTTTGTGTTTGTTACTCTCTTGTAACACCTCTAATCTTGGCACTTATATGACCTTATTGTGTTACAAATGCCGTAAAACTTACTAAAACTACTTTTTGGAACAGGGGGAGTCCCAGCAAGCCCCACCCCCGTGTCTGCCAGGAATGCCATCACCGAAGAGACAGAGAGGCAGCATGCTCCACCGAGACCTGTCTCCGAGTCGAAAGACGTCCCCGTCTGCAAAGTCACCAGCAAAAGCAATTTCCCCGAAGGATGCTAAGAAACTCTTTTCATCCATGTGGAGCAGAATGGCTGTCGATTCCATGAAAGAAGAGGTGCAGTTTTAATGTCAATGTTTCTTGTGCTGTTTGCAAGTTTTCATGATATTCAGTGGTATGAGAGGTGTAATTGTTTTTGTGCTTCTTTGAAATATAAAGGTTTAGTTGTCGCCATTCATAAAATGTTAAGATTGTCTTGTGTGGTCTCGTGGCTACCTGATGCTTGCCCGAAAGGGGCGTAACATGTCAAGTACAATGAAATTTCTAAACAAGTGCTCATATAACCTTATGCAGTTGCAAGCGCCGTAAAACCCCATACTAAACTAAACAAGAGTCCTCTACTACATCTTTACCCATATGTTATGCCCAATTTTTGTTTAAAGGTTTTGAAAATATTTAGGATACTTCAGGATGTTTCTTCTTCTGGTTAATTCCAAGTTATTTTTCTTTTTGTTAAGTAAGTAGACTGCATATTTTGTGATGGTTGTGATCATTATGTTGTGTTACGAGACTTTTGATAAAGGTTTCAAAACAATCACTTTCAGGAGTTTGTTGTGATCAACTCGCCTGCTACACGGAAAAAGATGGTTCTGACAGAGCATCAGAAGGAAGTCATGAAAGAAAAGCGGTATGTATTTGCGAAGACATCATTGATTTATTCTTTTTAAAGTGTGGAATATGAAAAGAAAAGATTCTGGTTACAAAACAGAACAAAATCAAGATAAATATTCCTAAAGGAATAACTTTGGCCTGACTTGTATGCTACTTTTGCATTTGACTTGAAGGAGATGGATTCAAGTTTATTTATACCTGAAAGGTGACAAGCAACTTGATGTGTCCATGAACATTTTTTAAAGTGTATTTGATTACTTTCATGTGATGGTGGTTCCCAAGTGTTATTGTAGTTAAGATGTTCCTTTGTCTTGAATAACTAATGATAGTCTACCTGATGAAGGTAAGAGGAATATTTTTTTGGGTGGTAATTTTCCCCATATATTTTTTTTTCATGGTAAGAATTTTGTTGTTTTATTACTTCTGTACTTCAATCATTTTTTCCTTCTATTCTCTTTGTCCAGAATCTTGCCTGCCATGTATAACAACCTGGAGTTGTCTCAAGACGTGTCCTTGATGTCGCAGTTCGCAGGGGACAACACACAACAAAGGTAGTCTTCATTAACAAGCAGCATTTTTTAAATTTTGGCTGTTTCACAAATATCTTTTCCCAACTAAGATGAACAAGTTTTCTTTGTTGTTAGAGGGAGGGATGCTGATATTTAAAAGCACTTTAGTTGTTCATTTTGTATTTATAGAGTTGAAATTGTGTAGGAAAAAGCAGCCACAGTAAGAACTGATCCTTCAGACCAGTGTAGCACATATATTTTTTGTTCTTATCTTCAGTAGGTAAAATAAAGCCTCACGTGTACTTTAACCACTACTACTCTTTCCAAATGTAATAAACAAAATATTGCTGATATTGCAAATTTCTGGATGTTTACAATTATCACATGCTTGTTTTTTCATCTATTCTAGAGACATATTTTTAAAGCTTATTTTCATGTTCTCTCATTCTTCTTCCCTTGATCCTGTGTAGTAGCCAGTCATCTCAAAGTGTCATAGTCGTGAGTTCAGGGGATACTCAGGATAAAGACAAGAACAGCAAGGTAAGAGAATTAACAGTTTCTCTAAGGTTGTGTGGGCAATGTATGAAAAGCATTTGATTGTTTTTTAAATCTTGTGGCTGATCTCATTTTGTGCTTACTCATCTGTGCTTGTTTGTTCAAGAATATCTCACCAGTTGATAATTTTAATTTTGAATAGGAATTTTGGAAGCATTTAAAAATAATATAATGAAAAAAGAGAATTGTCTTGTTTGCTTTACAAATTTTTTTGAATTTTTTGAAAATGTGTCAAATGATGTTTATCTGTTCACTTTACAAGTGAATTACTTTACTCTCCCTTCCTCAGGGTTCTTTTCTTTTAACTTTTCACATTGTTCTTTGAGAACCTAAATAATAAACAGTGTTTTGTCCTTTGGTCTTTCCTTTTAATAATTATCCCTATGCTTGTTGTGTGGATCTCCTTTTGAGAAGGAATATTTTTTTTTTCTTTCTCAGAATGACCTCGACATGAGTGAGAAAAGTGAACTGAGTGGTTTCACCGTGCCCATGGCAACGAGGAGGCGCAAGTCTGTTCGCATCCAAGAGCTTCAAAGTGTTTCTGAGCCTTCAGAAGGGGACTTGTCTGAGAAATCAAATGAAAAGCATGGGAGTGCTTCAGAGGCAAAAACGAAAGTTGTAACGACCTATTTAGAGAAGCAAGTCAGTGCTGTGAACAAAACACAGGATGAGGTTGATGTCAGAGCTGAAAACTTTTCAGAGGAAGACGTCGTGAAATCTTCCATTGAAACTGATGAAGATTTATCGAAGAATGTTGTGTCAGAAAAATCAGCAAATCAAACTGATGTTTCTGACAGTAGCATAAACAATGATGCTCCTTTTGTTATGTTTAGAAACAAGGAAAGTCCAGAGTCGAAATCGATTAGTCTAAGTCAAGATTCTGGAAAACCAGAGCTTAGGCGGGTTTCTTTACGCAAAGTTCACAGTCAGAACGACATGACTGGTTCACAGTCAGCCAAACAGGAAAACGAGACAAACAAGAAGGCACCAAGAAGAGTTCCTCTGAAGAAAATCAGTGACCACCAGAATGAGCAGGCGAAGGATGGAACAGAGAAGTTGCCAACAAAACAAGAGAAATCTAGTCCAGCCTCTAATTTGGATCAGTGGATTGTGAAAGGAAACCCGACAAAGAGCAGTGACGGCAAAACTTCTGGGGCAGGCGCTGTGAATAGTCCCAGCTTTGCCCTGGTTGTTGAGAGCGACACGCCCCCTGATGAAGAGACCGAGGAGACGCACACCCTGGTTGAGGACACACAGTCTCCGTTTAAATTGTCGGCCAAAAGGCAAATAGCCAGAGAGCAAGACAAATCAATCGCTGAGACTCCTACGAAAAGCGACACTTCGCCCCCTGTATTAAGAAGTGTGCGCAAACTTTTTGTGGACAAAGTCTCAGGGGAGGATGATAAGACAGTTGGGGAAGCGGAAGTTGGAAGTAGTGGGAAACCGCCCTCATCCGATGCTGATCCTGAAGTGACATCCTCACAGGGGTTTGAAACAAGCCTGAAAGAAACGAAAAATCAGAAGGAACAAGATCGTCTCACCGCCTTTGGCTTTTCACTACCTGAGGAGGAGGAGGATTCTGAAAAAGTTCCTGAGAAGGCTGATGCTGCTCCTGGTGGTAGCAAGCAAATTAATTCGGCTACAGAGAGTGAAAGCTTGTTTCCATGTACTGGGGAGGAAGTGCAGAAGTTCTCGCTAGAAATGATGCCAACTCTTGCTTCTCAGCTTCACAGTGATGGGAAAGATTTTGGATCTCAAAGCCCAAAGTCTTCATCTGAGGAAAGTGGGAAGGAGTCAAACAAGTCAGGAGAAACAGTAGATAGAGTGCCCTCCAGTTCAGAGTCAGACTTTAACCCTGTGGTACCTACCATTGAAGATGAAAGTGAAAAAGCTGCCCTACCCAATAGGAGAAAGAAGGCGGTGCCGAAAAAATACTCTCCTATGAAACGTCCGAGGCGTGCTACAAGGAACAAGCTGGTTGAGAAAAAATGCCCGTGCTGTGCATCTTCTCCTAGACGCTGCAAACACAAGGACAGGAAGCCAGTGACCTCAACTGTCCAAGAGGAAGCTGATGACGTGTCTCACACCCCCAGCAAACATCAGCCTTCGTCCACCGAAGAAGAAAAGAGTAAATCTGGCCATCAGTCGGAGAACAGCAGCGAAAAGCGATCTGATGTCACAAATTCCAAAGAAGGACCAGATGGCGAAATGACGCACTTAAAGCCAATTGAATTGTCTCCTGAGGTGGTGGGGGAGGTCACCCCAGACATGAAATCTCCTTCCAATTTCACCCCATCGAGGCGGCATAGCTCTGTGAAGAGATCTCGAAGCTGTGCTGTTACCTCTCAAGAAGTTAAATCAAAACAGAAAGATCCTAAAAAGACGTCGCTAGATTTCAGCAGCTCTTTGAAAAAGGGAGACAAGGTCTCGCCCATCAAGAATGCGATTGTGGATGAATATGCCGATCTGGAGATAAAGAAAAGGAAGCTGTCAGGGCCGTCTGCAACAGGAAATAAGAAGAGAATTATTTCTCCACGACAACGGACTGGCCAGCCGAGACATATGCTCAGAACACGAGGAAAGATTGGAAGAAAACTATCCCCTAGTTCTTCTGCACCTCCTCTAAAGTCGAGGAAGATTTCTGAACCAAAACAGAGAAATAAAGGAGGAATCAAAATGAGGAAGACGATAGAAAAAGTGGCAGCTGAAGAGTCGGATGAAGATGAAGATAATGTTCCTTTATCCCAGATTTCTCTCAAAACTGTCAAACAGTGTGATGTCGATGAGGTCACAGATTCTGTTGATGAAGTCGTTGCGCCCTCTATTGAGCCGGTAACAGATGACATGGAAGAAACTGGGCTGTCGGAGATTACAGAGGTGATTACAAGGCAGGAAGAAGAGCAAAAGATTGATGACAATCAGGTTGTGGATACGGAGAGTGAATGTAATCCTCCCTCTCCTTTCATGGACCACTCGTATGCTGATTCGCAAGATCACATCCAGCCTGGGCAGCAGATGTTGTCTCTAGAGAGTGAAAGTTCCGGAGAGGGTGAACCCACGAGCAAGAACTGTGAGCCCAGTGGCTTGGAGGACATTGCTGAAGAACCAGCATCCAGCAATAGAGTTAATGACACAGAGGACGAATCTCACTCAGAACCACTGAGAGTTGATGCACAATCTGACATTGCTGAAATGTCTGAACCTTTAAGTCCCGTGATTGCAGATAAGTCAGCAGTGGATGCCACAAGCATTCCTGAAAGTGAAGAAATGCATGAAGAGAAAAGTATTCCTTCATCTGACAGCATAGATCATGTTGAGACAGATGTTAGTGAAGAAGATAAAAAACTTCACCAGGGCGAGGATGCCGATATGCCCCAAGATGTTGTGAATCAAAATGATGCTAAGTCAAACCCTGAAGCAAGTACAACCGATAACTCTGAAGCAGATAATTCTGACAAAGAAAACGCTTCTACAAAATCTGCAGATGCCAAAATGGACACTGAGTCCGAAGCGGAGGCTTCCTGCTGCAATGACTCGAGCAAAAAGGAATCCGAAAAGGTTGATGAAGCAGTCTCGGTTGAAGCGGAGGAGCAACAAAGTAATGAAGTTACAGGTGAAGCTGCCAGTGCTGCTGCAGGAACTCCGGACACTGAGCGAGT
Organism: Aplysia californica; assembly: GCF_000002075.1. Lineage (NCBI taxonomy): Eukaryota > Metazoa > Mollusca > Gastropoda > Aplysiida > Aplysiidae > Aplysia > Aplysia californica. The sequence continues at coordinate 233,256 of NW_004797665.1, forward strand.
TCTGCTCCACGACTGGTCTCCCTCAAAGTCTCCCAGCAGTAGCATTCTGAAGAAGTTTGACCAGGGAACGCCACCTTCTAGCAAAGTAAGTTCATTGTTGCCTTTTTTTTCTTTAATGCATTTAGTTTCAATATTTTGATAGTTTATAGATCACTTGGAAGACTGTGTATGGGTGGTTGGAGTGCATCTGTTTTGTACTTTTTTCTTTCCTTCTGTTGTGTCTGTCTGTCTTACTTTTCCATGCCCAAAGTGCTTCTCTTTATTCGACAAGTCACATCTTTTCAATTAAAATTTTTGTTACTGGTAATGAGTATACTGACCTAAAGCCTGAACTTAAAGGTAAATGCACAGCATCTGCATTTTCAGAATATATTTTGATGTTTGATTAATGCACTTGTCTGCACGAGCTGATTTTTTTAGTGCTGTGTATTTCAAAATTATCAATATTTTTTAAGTTGTGGCATACCTTGATCTAATATCTTATTATATTGATGAGAGGAGTACATTTTGCCCTACGTTTTGATTTCCCATTGATTTATCAAGGTAAAGCAATCGCTGTTTGTGGTTGACCCTGACCCTGTATTACTTATTAAATCGAGCTTATTAATGTTGACTGTGTATTTGTTAAAATTATGCTTGCAGTCTCGAAGAGTGTCCTTTGCCGATCCGGTGGTCAGTGGAAAGAGTCCAGTGAGAGAAAAGTACCAGAGTGAATCGGCGCAGTCTTCTCCCTTAACCCCATGCGACAGCCCTGGAAGAAGGTCATTCATAATGAGGAAGGTGAGGATTCAATTTCTTTGTTGGTTTACTGCTACTACTATGAACAAGTTATGGGAGAATAAGCATTATTTTGAGATTTTCGTAGAATTTGTAAATTATTGGGAAAGAAAGTATTTTAACTTTTGTGATAATTTTTGTGTTCGGTGACTAGTTTTGGCACTAATGTAAAATTATTTCTTCTTTCGGTATAATATTGACTAGGGGTGACAAACTCAATCACTCAGGGGGCCACCCTCAAATTACATTGAAAGTTGTGAGCCGAACTGGCTATAATATAATTTTACTGTAGATAATTTTAATTAACATTGTCAGTGAACTAGAATCTCTATCTTCCTTCCAAATGGCTAGTTCAGCTCCAATTTATGTTATTGGGGCATACATCTAATCAAAAGACTAAATAGAATGACTGTCATTATCTGCCCCTTGATTTTATTGCGTTTTATGTTTATGCTTCATATAAAAGTTTCACGTGTCTTCCAGAGTCGAATTTTGCACAGAGAACAGGGACTCTGCCTGTTGCTTTTTTACCTTGTTTCTATCATTGTTTCATGTCCTCTGATCTATGTCTTTCATTGTTTTGCTTTTCTTTTAAAAAAATAGATCAGCCTTTGATTGTGGGTTGTTCGCTCCTTCTTTCCTATCAAACCTATATTGTACATATTATCTCTCCTTTTGGTGTATGTTAATCTCTTGTAACACATCTATTCTTCGGCACTTATATGACCTTATTGTGTTGTGAAGTACCCTCCATTTTTAAACGGAAAAATTTGTCCACATTGACATTACACAAATTCTATTGTCCATCATCTTATTACGAAATGTATTTCAGAATCTGGGGCGTCTCTCTGGCTACAAACGCAGATTAGAGTCATCTTTGAGAAAGGTAAGCAAAGTCCTTTTGTGGACGAATATAGTCAATGTCCCTAATATGTCACCTCTGTATTTAAAAAAAAATTGAATTGAAACAAGAGAGCATGTACTGTGATCTCATGAAGAATTAGAAATCTTTCTTTCCGTAACAGAATTTGAAAAAGTTTTGTTAATGTTCATTAATCTTCATTGACAGCTCAATCGTAGTTTTGATAAAAGAAAAGAAAGTAAGATCTATATTTAAAAAACCTATTTTGTCAAGAGATGGATTTTAGAGATGTCAGTAGTGGACATTGTAAATGTTCATTGTTTTTTGTTCAGTTTTATCATTTCTCAATTTTGAAAAGAGGAAATAAATTTTTTTAAAAACAAAAACATTAAAATAACCTAAAAAATACTTATGGTTCTTCTTGTTGCAACTCTAATGTAAACACACGATTTTGTAAATGAAGAGAGATGGATGTGTGATGAAAATCAGTGAATGAAACCCGTTTCTTTTTTCTACCTCAGGATCCCAGCTTGGCCCGGCTTTCCCGCTACAATCAGAGCCCCAGTGGGTCTCCTCTGTCGCAGTCTCCGTACAGAGCCACCCCTTCCCCACTGTCTCAATCATCATACAGAGCCACCCTAGAGTCACAGCTCGACTCCACAAAACCCATCTTCCCTGACCTGGTGGACTGCCAGAAAGATCTTGACAACATTCTGCCTCAGTTGACTTCATCTTTATGGTTTGTTTGTTTGTTTTTCTTATAATAAATAGCATTTGTATAGCGCATATCCCCACTCAACAGCAGGCTCTATGCGCTTTACACTATATTATTACCCCAGCAGACCATAGAACACTCCGAAACATTCTCAGCTTCCCGGGAAGCATACAGTGCTAGCAGCTGATTAAGCGCTTAAACACTAACAAACTGACAAGATCTTTCACTGTCTATAGCTGGGTACCCATTCCCACCAGGGTGAAGTGAGGAAAATTTGTGTAGAGTGCCTTTCCCAAGGACGCAACGTCGGGCCCCTGACGGGATTCGAACCCACGACCTTACGGTTGCGAGTCGGAGAGCCTAACCACTAGGCCACCAACGCCAATTTTATATTTTGGATGTTTACTGTGCGGCTTTTGTCTTATAGTGTTGTTTAGTTACTAATCTATAGGTTTATTTAGTCTTTCTTTAATTGGAAAAGCTTGCTTGAATCCCAGTTTAACATTTGTGTTTTTTGCCATAGATGGAGGGGAGGGGGGAGTTGGTGAAGAAGCTCTTATGCTCACCTTTTGAGAACAGCTTAATGAAAATCAATGTTTGACTGTTTAAGAAAGTTGTGTAGATAAATGTGGTATTCTCACCTGTTCTGCTTAGTTTGCTGAAATTCTTCTTATAGGTTATCTCTTATAATATTTCAAATTGTGTAATTTCAGGTATAGAGGCCTGTGCCAGATGATGAAAGGCCGGAACCTGAACACTATCGGTGACCTGTGTGCCCTGACTGAGGTTCAGGTGAACCAGCTGCCCATCCGGAACCCCAAGGTTGAGACGGTGCGGATGGTGCTGTCTGGCTTCATGGCCCAGCACGGCCTCCAAAAGGCGCCTGTTGTAGAAGTTGACAGCGGTTCCCCAGACAGAACTCTTGCTAAAGGGGCCACAATCGGGGAAGGTAGGTGGAACATATTTTTCTGACATTATGTTGGGTGTCGCTCAAATTATTCCAGGTTGGGATGTTGAATGTTTAACTGCAGGTGGGTGCAAGTGGTACTTCTGGTGTGGTTTCTTCTTTCTTTTCTGTCAAATATCTATCGTCCTTATCTCTCCTCCAGCGGGTGCTCTGGTGTGGTTTGCTTCTTCTTTCCTATCAAACATCTATCGTCCTTATCTCTCCTTCTTGTTTTGTGTTTGTTACTCTCTTGTAACATCTCTAATCTTTGGCTCTTATATGACCTTATTGTGTTGAAAGTGCCGTAAAACTCTTACTAAAACTAGAACTTATCTCTCCTTTTTTTGTGTTCGTTACTCTTTTGTAACACCTCTAACCCTCGGCACTTATATGACCTATTTGTGTTGCAAGTGTCATAGAATTCTTACTAAAACTTTAAAAAACTGTTTTCTGAACGTATTGGTTGGTTGGCTGTACCAGCTTGTAGCTTGAAACTTATATTTTTAGGGTGAATATGCCAACAACTGTTCTTTTTAAATTAAAACTTGCTGTGACAAAACAAGGAAAAGGCCTAAGTTTGTAAGAGTTAAGCTCAGTTGAATTTGTCCGAGACAGCCACCCTTTGTCAACGAGAAGAGTTATCTTAGACAGGGGTATGTATAAGAGAGTGCAAGGTTGGAAGTGGTTGTTTATGTATTATTATTAGTAGTAGTAGTGGTTGTTTATATTATTTTTATTATTATCATTATTATAGGCATCTGTTTTCATAGTTAGGTTCTCATAAAAGGATTACAATGAACCAGTGAGTGAGTCTGTATGCTTTGTTCATAAATGGTTTGTTTTTGAGAACTCATTAAGATAAAGATATATTTTTATGTCTGTTTCAGTTGTCACGCCATCTAGCATTGCTGATGAAGGCATTAAAGTACGGCCAGGTGATGATGCCGCATTGGAGTCAATTTCCCCCATCAAAGGTGAGTACTGTAGACTTTATGCAACCTGAAATTTTGGTTAACATTAAAAGATTTACTTTACTTTTCTGATCCAGCGGCCGTTTGGGTTCTAGCCCTTCGGTCTGATTAAAAGATTTCAAATCCCCATTTTTTCCCCCCACCTCTTTTTTTTTCTACGCATTGCAACTTCCCTTAGCACAAAATCTTCTTGATACAAAGAAATTTCTCTGGTTCAGGGAATTTTTGTTATCAGGGTTTTACTGTAGTTATTTTTAAAATGTACTTTTTGTGTGATATGTGTCCATTTGTTCAAGGGATCGGGTGGAGGAAAGAAATCTGGTGGTCTGAGAAGAGTAAAGGGCACTGGTCCCCCAAAGTAACGTTTGTGTTGTCCTGATCTTCATGTGGAAGATGAGACATAATTGATAATAATTGATATTCATGAACAGTAAATGACTATGTTACAGATGATTTACTTAGGCAAATTAATGCTGACTGAATTGTCTGTCTGTCTGTCTGTCTCTCTCTCTCTCTCTCTCTCTCTCTCTCTCTCTCTCTCTCTCTCTCTCTGGTAGGGGTTTCTATTGAAAATTAAAGGCCCTGTGTAATTTTAGGAGTCCAAGTGTGAACCTCTTGAAGCATTGTTACCGGTTTGTGAGTGTATACATATATGTTAGTTTTATTTTTGATAAATTCGAAAGCTGTTTCACACACATGGGATGTTATTTTATTCTCTTTTCATCTCTTTTGTGGGTTTGCTGAAACCAACTTTAAATTTATATGCTAATAATACAATTTCCCCTTTGTGGACTGAAATTTTATTTATAAATCAAACGCTTTGTGGAGGGAAGATATTTATAGGTTCACATGTCATCGGCTAGGTGCAAAACTCGGATAAATGCCAGGTTGCTCAATGGTATTTGTTGAATTTTTGCATGCAGCCATCAATTCGGTTTGCTTTTGTTTTTATTTTTAATGAGGGTTTTAAAAAATTTTTTTTTTATTCTTTCTTTTCATCTTTTTCATATGTTGAGCACATAAAAAATAGATCTCATTTTAGTGATTTGTGTATAGAGTTTTTGTTAGTTTTGCTGACACTGAGGGAGCACAAATTTACTTCTGTGAAGAATTTTTTTTTTCTTTTTTGTGACTGGTGCTTCAAGTGGTTCACACGATTTCTTAATTTGTAAAAAGGAACATTACCACACCAATATATATTTTATAGAAAGAAATTTTCTTCTCGAATATCTTCTCGTAAAAGACGCTGAAGCGAGCCGGTCGTCTCCGCGGAAGATGCTGGTGTTTGACATGGACGAGGGCAATGCCCTGGCTCACCTGAAGGAGCTGGCGGAGCACAAGGACAGCCTGGGCCTGAAGGAGATGAACAACCGGGAGCTGTTTGAGATGCACCAGACCCTCAACTCCTTGTTTGGCGTTCTCGTGGAGGAGATGAAGTCGAGGGAACCCAGCTCGTGAATCTCGAGTTCGTTGTAGATTTCTGTATGTATATTAAATTTTTCCATGTATGTAGACCAGTCACTACCTCAGAATTATTACAAAGTTCTATCTGACATTTTTGGTCATAATTTTGAGTTACTAAGACCATGAGGTCAGATACCAAATGTTCTGTTTGCTCTATCAAAATCATAAGATCGTTCCGAGTTGTTATCTGCACATTTAAAGAATTGCATTCGAAAAAGCTTGACATGTTGTAAAGTTGTAAGACTCAGAGTTTTGTACACCAAATTTCTCAAAACTAGGTGCTGGGCAGATAGAACTTTGTAAGTGCTGGGGTAGCAATTGGTAGCAAAGTTTGCTGGTGTATTGGTTAAGCTCTTGACCTTTGCACACAGGAGATGTAGATTCAATTCCTGAGTAGGTAAGGTATTGTATCGAGTGTCCATTTGTCTGCTGTGGTGTTGAACCACCACACTGCTCAAGTTGGCCTTGATGATAGGCAGGGCTGAAGCAGCTTGCCCCCTTAATTGTGTTGAAGGAAGCGTTGAATATTTAGAATGAGTCTTTTGTTTAGAATATGAAATCAAGACCACCTTGCCCATATTTATGGTTTTTAAAAGCAATTTATTTTACCTGTCCAAACTGGTCTGTGACAAGTAAAGATGACTCAAGATTTTTAAAGCTTGCAGAGCTGAAGATATATTTACTGCTCAATTGTTTTTTTCAGCTAAGGTTGTTTAGATTCATGACTAAGAAGTCTATTTACTGAAAATGTTTTAACAGGTTGCTTTTTTAATAAATTTAGGGAAAATATGTTTTGCTAATTGTACTATAATGTATGTATTGTTTATTTTTACACTGAAAGTGTTCATGTATAGTATTATTAATGACATGGCTTCTGGTCCTCTGAAGGGGGGGAGTGTGCCGCGTTTTTCCCTGCAAGACACGCTGTCTCATGTTGTCCCAGTCAGTCAGGCTGCTTTTTATTGAGACCAGGGGATTCTGAGTTAGTGGAGGTATGGAGTAGAGAGTTGTGTGGCAGTCTGTAAGCTCTTGAGTAAGATGTTATTTGGCATGTAAGGACTCAATTCTTGAATAACATGTTATTTGGTATGTGTGTTAGGAGGGTAATTCTTGAATAACATGTTATTTGTTATGTGTTATGGGGGTAATTCTTGAGTAAACATGTTTGGTGTGTGTGTGTGTGTAAGGACTATCAATTCTTGAATAACATGTTCGGTATGTGTGTAAGGACTTGGTATGTGTATAAGGACTGTCAATTCTTGAATAACATGTTCGGTATGTGTGTAAGGACTTGGTATGTGTATAAGGACTGTCAATTCTTGAATAACATGTTCGGTATGTGTGTAAGGACTTGGTATGTGTATAAGGACTGTCAATTCTTGAATAACATGTTTGGTATGTGTATAAGGACTGTCAATTCTTGAATAACATGTTCGGTATGTGTGTAAGGACTTGGTATGTGTATAAGGACTGTCAATTCTTGAATAACATGTTCGGTATGTGTGTAAGGACTTGGTATGTGTATAAGGACTGTCAATTATTGAATAACATGTTCGGTATGTGTGTAAGGACTTGGTATGTGTATAAGGACTGTCAATTCTTGAATAACATGTTCGGTATGTGTGTAAGGACTTGGTATGTGTATAAGGACTGTCAATTCTTGAATAACATGTTCGGTATGTGTGTAAGGACTTGGTATGTGTATAAGGACTGTCAATTCTTGAATAACATGTTCGGTATGTGTGTAAGGACTTGGTATGTGTGTAAGGACTGTCAATTATTGAATAACTTTTTGTTTGGTACGAGTTTAGGGACTTTGTGTCAATTCTTGAATAATATTTTTGGTGTTTGTGTAAAGACTGTCAATTCTTGAATAATATTTTTGGTGTTTGTGTAAAGACTGTCAATTCTTGAATAATATTTTTGGTGTTTGTGTAAAGACTGTTAATTCTTGCGTCATTTTTTGTTTTGTACGTGTTTAAGGATTGTCAATTTTTGAATAACGTGAGTTTTGGTTCGTGTGTAACGGCGGAACATTCTTGAGCAACATGTTGTTTGTACGTGTTTAAGAGGCACAGGCCAGAACATGGTTTGTTACTTCGGAGCATTGAGGTTCTGGGTTGAAGGTCGGATGTGGAGGTTTTTAATTGACTGATGTTTTGTAAGCCATGTCCTGTGGCTTGAATTTAGAGTGAGTGCTTGCTTTTGATAGATATTCTTTTCTCTGTTTTAAAAGTTGTATTTAAATCGTTATGTGTGGAGTCTTTCTTTTTCATCCTTACACCCCCTTTTGTGGGTTAAAGGAGTTTATATAGGGGGGTATCAGGGTTGGAAATGTTTTGATGAGCTTTTGGTTTTTGGCTCCTTTTTTTTTTAAAAACAAAATTAATTGATCTATTTGGTAAAGTTTTTGGCTCCAACAGTAATGTCCTTTTCCTAGAACGGAGCCATTTCCATGCTTTTGGTTGTGAGATCTTGAATTCTTAGATGATCAGGCCCTTTCCACTGTTGGAACTACATGTTTTCTTCAGTTGTGTAATAATTTCATCAATTTTTTAGAGGATCAGAGAGGGCTCAGTACAGACGTGCTTCATGCCCAGACTTGGTTATATATGCGGTCAGGCACGGTAACTCAAATACAACAGGGATTGACATATCACTACCTCAGAATTGAAAGTTCTACCGGATATTTTTGGCTGTATTGAGTTACTAGGACCATGAGGTCAGAAACCAAATGGTCTATCTGTTCTATAAAAATTGTGAGATTTTTCAGTGTCATTATCAAGATATTCAAAGAATTGCATTTGAAAAAGCTTGGCAGGATGTGAAACTCAAAATCTTTGACGTCATATTTCTCAACTTGTAATTCTGAGGTAGCGAAATGTAAATCGTAGAGTAAAAAGAGATTCGGTCAGGAAATTGCAAATTGTACGTGCTATACGTGTATTTTGGGACTTCCGTGCTCATGTAATCCGTGTCTAATCGAACATTGTATGTTTCCATTCCCCCCCCCCCCCAGAGGTGCTCTTTTAAAGCCTTTTTAGTAGGTGCCTCTGTTTTGTGTGAGCTGCTAAGGGCATTTTATGTGTACTCTTCTCTTTATTCGTTTTTGAAAAAAATGTACCTTATGACTGTGGAATGTGCTTGATTTGGTTTGGGCATCGCCTACTGTTCTGCCGTAAGCTGACAAAATGCCTTTTTTTTTTCATTTTGGCACCAAGTTTTTTATTTGCTACATCAAAAGCCGGATCAGTTACCATTCTTGTGTGAAAAAATCAAATTGAAACTATTACTAGTTATTTAAATAAATCAGAATTCAACTTTCAGAACGACTCTATTTTTCAGTGGTTACGCTGACGACAAAAAAAGGCGTTTTGTCAGCTTACAGCTGTGTTATGTTTTGATCTTTGCTTTTCCCTTGTCATTAAAATGTTTAATTGCCGATTAATTTTTTTTGCTTTTTGTTTTATTTGGCTAATAGAGAAGACTTGTGTTGGTGTCACTGCAAAATGTGAAAAAGGGTTACGATTTTTTTTTACAGGTGTCTTTTTTTGACTTTGCAAACAAATATGTAAGTCATTCATCCTGTTGATATTATTGTGCTCTGCTGATGTGTGTGTCTGAGTGATAAAGAAACTGTAAAGGAATAGATATGAACAAATATACAGTATTGGTTGTGGCAAGACTCCATTTCACACTGGATTAAAATATTATATGAGAATAATGAAACTGGAGATGATCGTTGTAGTTTTGTGAGAATGAGTTTCTTTTCTGGCTTGGATGTGAGTCCTGCAGTAGTCAGTGAACAGTTGTCGTTTGGAAAACATTTCTAGAGCACCAAGAAAATCCCACATTTCTATGGTCTTAGTCTTCCTCATATACATGAATTATGTTTTGTGTATTCTATTGACTTTACAACCATGTTATGAGTATACCAGTGAATAAATGTGTGTGTGAGAGATAGATTGTGTATATTGTATGTTTGTGTTGGTCTTCTTGAAAATGCTGTGTCTTTACTCGTGGATATTTTGTGTATTCTTTTGACTTTACAACCATGTTATGAGTATACCAGTGAATAAATGTGTGTGTGTGTGTGGGAGAGAGAGATTTTGTATATATATTGTATGTCTGTTGGTCTTCTTTACTCATGAATGTTTTGTAAGAGTTATGTCAATGAAAGCACACAGTCCGTATATTCTAGTGCTGAACTTTTCTTTTTTTTTTTTTTTTAAATCCTCATGGGTTGGAAAGAGTTAAATTTGCTTTGTTGAGAGATATTGGATGGTTTGAAAGTTGCTGCTAGTACTGTAGGTCCGACTTTTCCCCCCTGTCTGTCCGTTGTGTCATTTTTTCATGTTTAGTACAGAATGGCAGTCCATCTGTTATGTAATTTTTCATCTGTTTAGTACAAAATGGCAGTCCATCCGTTATGTCATTTTAATTTCGGGATTTTGGGGGGGGGGGTTCTTTTTTTTCCCCGTTAGATTGTTTTGTTTATGGTTAGATAGTTTGCTCTTTTGTGATGTGTGAAGCAGAAAGTTTTGAAATGAGCGAAACAAAATGAATAGGAGTGAATGTTTTTAAAATGTATTTAATGAGGGAACTTGAATGAATTGAACTGTGTCTGAGTTGTAGTTATTGATTCATGGACAGCATGCTTTCACGTGTTTGGAAGGTTTTGGTGTTAGATGATAGCATACATGTGCACTGGAAAGAGAGAAAGTGACAAGGAGCAAATGTTATGACAGCTTTAGTAGAGTGAGCTAGCTAAAACAGTACGGTATGCAAATTTTAGGTTTTGTGTGTATATATATATATCTATCTATATATATATATGTTCTACAGTATGACCATGCCATTCATTTGCTGTCTTCATGTATGTTTCAATCTGAAGTAATGACAATAAAGCAAATTTGCCATTCAAATTTGATCTTCTACTTTTTCCATACATGTTGGGGTATTATTATACAGTGCAGCCTCTCTATAACGACATCGTCGGGACCAGAAAAACATGTCGTTATAGTTGTTATTGTTGTTGTTATCGATCCAGCAACAGCTGGGCTCTCGCCCTTCTGTCCAATGCCATGTAGTGATAAGTGCAGGGTTTACTGCAGTTGCTGTAATGTTCCATAGAGTTCTTCTTCTTCCTCGTTCTCGATGACAGCAGCTAGACAGTCAGTCCGATGTCGCGCACAAACTGTTCAGTCCGCTTCAACTCTGACA
>NW_004797665.1:262700-278158 GCF_000002075.1 Aplysia californica
CACTGAGAGAGAGAGAGAGAGAGAGACAGAGAGAGAGACAGACAGACAGACAGACAGACAGACAGACAGACAGACAGACAGACAGACAGACAGACACAGACACAGACACAGACACAGACAAAGGCAGAGATCGATAGACAGGCAAACAGAGATAGACAAAGCCGCAGAAAGTCTTTTCTAAATGATAATGGGGGCACCTGACATTTTGCCAGTGCAGTCACCTGTACATCTACATATTATTGTTGTATGTAATTTACACCATGACTTAAAATAATTAAATAATTCTTCTGTAGGGACTACCCAATAGACAATCATTTGGCGAATGTATAGAGGGTCGTAGAAAACACACAGTCTGTTGCATTCTCAAAGCCAGCATCCACTTTTAGAGACCCTTTGTTGAGCAAATCGTCCCACATCCTAACCTTTCCCTAGCAAGTTCCCTGAATTGTTAGTTTAACATCTCATGCATATTGTCACGTGTTCAATGCGGGTGACCAGTCCACGCCCAAATCCCACAAAGGTTTTCCGGTTTTTGGCCAGATCAAGACTGTTTTCTTTTTCGCTTGTTTATTTCTATAGTGTACTGCGCATCATCCTTTCAGAAACTGAATTGTGCGCGACTTGGTAGGTAGTTGGCTGGTGCTCTGGTATTGTTTGCTCCTTCTTTCCTATCAAACATCTGTCGTCCTTAACTGTCCTTCTTCTTTTTGTGTTCGTTACTCTCTTGTAACACTTCTAATCTTTGGCACTTATATTATGCCCTTATTGAGTTGTAAGTACCGTAAAATGCTCAGTACAACAAAGTGCGCGACTGACGTCTAGATCCTTGGTGTAAGTGTGATGGCGTATAGCCTCATCGTTTTGCACTCAAAAGACTGGACTTCGATTGCTGAGTGTGAAGTTATTTCTCTACCATAGAATTACAAAGTTCTGTCAGCTCAACACCTAGTTTTGAGAAATGTAGCGTAAAAAAACTTTGGGTTTCATTATTGCAAGCTTTTTTAAAATGCAATTATTTGAATATCTTGATGACGACTCTGAATAATCTTACGATTTTAATAGAGCAGAGGTATAAATTTGGTTTCTGACCTCATGGTCTTAGATAGTAACTCAAAACTGCCAAAATGTCAGATAAAACGTTGTAATTCAAAGTTAACAATTTTTTAATGGAGTGTCTTCGTCTTTCTGTTGGTTTTTTTAAAGGGGGGAGGTGCTGCTTCTCTCCCAGCCTGGGTTGACCCTGATAGACTGAAGTGTCTTTAGACCCTTCCCAAAGGGAGGGGGGGGGGGGATTCACATCTCGAGTTCTTATGCACAGTAGAATTGTAATTCTAAATGGGCTGATTCATCAACGCCATGCTCATAACTGTGCCTGAACTGCAACAGGGAACTGCTGCTTTTTTCCCCCTATCCTTACTCTCGTCATTTTTCCTCTATTTCTTTTGTATGTTTGTCACACTCTTGTGACCCGCTATTTCCGGGGTGCCTTGACAGTCGAAGCAGATTTTGTGCTGTTGAGGCTAGAGAGGTGAGCGGAGTAAGTCTGATTCTCTGTAAGGACTTCTCTGTTGACATCCACCCATTGGCGCTCATATGACCTTATGCAGCTGCGAGCGCCGTAAAACTTTTACTAAAACAAAGACAATAACAAGACACAGTCGGGAGTAGCCCACCTCCTAATACCCAGTGCACACTGCCAGTCAGACTCATAGACTCAAGTCAGGGCCAGCTAGATTTAATTCCTTCCTGGATGGGACAAAAAGCTAGTATTTTGGTAATACACAACAGAATTCAATTAGGTTCGATTGCGAACTTCAAAATCAAATACACCATTGCCGATCACCACAGTTCAGTGCTTTGTTTTTGAGCTTGGGTTATCTATCGCGTCTTGCTCAAAGCCTTAATTAAGGACACACCCCAGTAACCACCTGAATGCCGTGTTACCCAAGATTCTCTACTTTGGTGTTACTGACACACATTTTACTTTATTTTGATCATGGGCTCACAACCCACTTAGCCATACTGAACAGCAACGCTCACATTAAAAAAAAGTGGAACTGGAAAGCAATGACATTTTAATTCAAAAAGGGTCATCTAACAATGCATAGGGATCGAAACCTGCAATGTTGCAAATGTTGATCCAGCACGTTGATACATTTGGATTACCCAGAACTACGCCGGGGAGGGGGGGGGGTGTTGATCTTGTATTTGAAATATATAAATAGCAAAATTTGTACATAACTGATAGATTTTCGTGTCCCGGCGATTTCGCAATGTGTGTGTAGAGTAAGACTGTACATTGTATTTCCTTCACTTTACTCTCTTTACCCTGGTGGCTTCATGGGGTAGCTATCACGGCCTATAACTTCACTTTCTTTTTCGAGGTTAAAGGTCACCATTAGTTCATAATGAATGAACTATTGTTATTACCCTTTACGCCAGGTGGCTTTTGATGGCCTGAGTTCAAAATGGACAAAGGCTATTATCTAAAAAGTCCGTCCATAAAACTACGGACAAAAGCATAGGTGTTATTAACTTCAGGGAACAGCTGTTGTTCCTGCTTCAAGGCGTGTGTGCGCGTGTTTCAACCCAACTACGTTAGTGGAAGTATGCGAGCCTCGAATAACACACGTACCTATGAAGCCAGCCCCTGACCGTACTGTACCAAAGATTCTCAACTAGTGGAGAATTTTGACTGGACCACAGGCAAGCAAACTACAGCCCGCGGGTCAGATCCGGCCCGTGAGCAATTTTAGTCCGGCCCTCGAGTTGACCAAGTAATTGGTAATTAGTGAATGTGGCCCGTGATGGGCTGGTAACTAATATAAATAAAACTACCCGTCTTGAGTTTCTAAATTAAGCATTTCTGACTTACTACCCCTCTTGAGAATCAAAATTAAACATTTTTGGTCCAGCAGGAAGTAATAGATCTACTATTTTATCTCATGAAATGCCCTTGAGTGACATAAGCTTACATGTATGAGGCTAGAGTGTCAATTTTTGTCTCACTTTTGAGAGCTTGGATATTTCAGCCGATTTTACCCAATGTTCTCCTGCTTTGGCCCGTGAGATAATATAGCCTAGATAGCGACAGATCTTGTCAGTATGCTAGTGTCTTAGGGCCTATCCTATAACATGGCAGCTTGCACTGTATGCTTCCCAAGAAGTTGAGATTGTTAAAGAAAGATATTGGTCTGCTTAGGTAATAATATATAGATTGTAAAGCGTATAGAGCTTGCTGTTGGGCGGGAATTTGCGCTGTACGAATACCATCTACTACTGTTGTTGTTGTTGTTGTTGTTGTTGTTGTTGTTGTTGTTGTTGTTGTTGTTGTTGTTGTTGTTGTTGTTGTTGTTGTTGTTGTTGTTATGATGATGATGATGATGATGATGATGATTACTATTATTATTATTATTATTATTATTATTATTATTATTATTATAATAACAATGTATATTACATGTATTTGAATCGCTGAATCCGTCCCGTAACTTGAACACACTTGCCCTTGCCTGTTGTACAAAACGATCGCCCCTCTCATTACATGCACCACACAAATTTAAGGTGTCCATCAAACATCCGTAAGCTGCAGCGCTTAATTTACATCACTATGTAATAATAAAAGATAGCATTTGTATAGCGCAAATCCCCGCCCAACAGCAAGCTCTATGCCCTTCAGTCTATACTATTACCCCAGCAGACCTGAGAGCATTCTGAAACAACCTCAACTTCCTGGGGAGCATACAGTGCAAGCGGCCATTTAAAGGCGCTAAAACCCTAACATGCTGACAAGATCGTTCGCTGTCTATGGCCGGGTACCCATTCCCACCTGGGTGAAGTGAGGAAAATTCGTGTTAAGTGCCTTTTCCCAAGGACACAACGCCGGGGTCGCGACTCGAACCCCAGAACTTGCAACCTCACGTTTACGATTCCGGTAGCCTAACCACTAGACCACGGACGCCACAGGGTGTTGGTCCTCAAGTCTGGATACATCTACATAGACAAAACGTAAATTTTCGAGAAACACAAAGTCGGAGGCAAAATTTGAAAGTCATTTGAAAACATGGTGTGTTAGTTTGACGCATAATGTTAAGTGCGTAATGCGGGTGACCAGGGCACGCACGAATCCTAAAGGGATTTGCTTGTTTTTGGCCATTTTAATTAAGGATTATTTTTTTCTTTAAAAGAAAATGGTGTTCTACGCATCATTCTTTCGGAAACTGTACTGTACGCTACTGGCGTCTGTGGCTTACCTTACGAAATGTCATCTCGATAGTTAGTCCTTATTCATAGTACTCTTGTGTTCGTAATGTGATCTGCATATTATATCTCTATCGACTGTGCTGTTATAGTATGGATGTCTGCATATATTAATATGTTTTAGTGTTAATCTAAAGAGTGTATCGTATGCATATTCATTTACTTGTACACTATCTAATGTTAAAATGAAGGTATTGAAAATCCCCTAGAGCTGTATTGCACGTAGTTGGTGCTAACAAAATATTATTACTATTATAAATAGGTCGGTGTTTCGACTCCCCCATCGACATTGTTTACATTTGTTTACAGGCAGGCTTTGACTCTGCCTGTCAGGGCCACCCAGGGCTGAGACGGATCCAACATCACAGCAGAAAGACCGAGGCACTCGTCTTGTAGAGGTTTTACGGCGCTCGCAACTGCATAAGGTCATTTGAGCGCCAGAAGATTAGAGGTGTTACAAGAGAGTAACAAACATTAAAAAAAAGAAAAAGGGGAGATAAGGACGATAGATGTTTGATAGGAAAGAAGGAGCAAACCACACCAGAGCACCCACCAACCACCCACTGAGAACTTAACTATGAAAACAGATGCCTATAATAATAATAAAAATAATATAAACAACCACTACTAATACTACTACTACTACTACTAATAATAATAATATAAACAACCACTTCCCACCTTGCACTCTCATATACATACACCTGTCTAAGATAACTTTTCTCGTTGACAATGGGTGCCCCTCTTGGACAAATTCAACTGAACTTAACTCTTACAAGTCTTAGGCCTTTTCCTTGTTTTGTCACAGCAAGTTTTGAGGCACTCGATAAAAAAATTCTCTACTCTCAGGAAGTGATCTTAGGTCTTCTGCATCATATTATGGCGAAGTGCCCAACGGCTACACGACAGACGCCGATCCCGTGAGGGAACCAAACCCATATCTTCTGCAACCAAGAGTAAGGAGCTGACCACTACACCACCGACAGATAAACCCTGACCATTTTCAATCGAAAATTTAAACATTCCTTATATGACTGCTAACTGTGCAGCGAAAGATCTTGTCAGTTTATTAGTGTTTGAGCATGTGCAATCAGCAGCTTGCACTGTATGCTTCCTGGGATGGTGAGAATATTTCCGAGTGTCCAAGGGTTAATAAATCATAGTTGAACAGTGCACAGAGCAGGCAACAGAGTGTGGAGAAGTGCCGCTATATACATTTATACAATTCTTCGTCTTCTCCTCCTTCTTTTTTTGCATCTTGTGCTTAATATTATTACTATTCTGTTTCATTATTTCTTTCCTAGTTTTTGGTTGAAAAGTAACAAGTGCCCAAGCCCTGGGTCTGATTTGGACGCTTTTTTATTCTTTAACCCAATCTGTACGTCGTGTTTTACTAACGTATCCATACGACGTGGGAACTCTGTGCCACCACTTTCCAAAGAGGAAATTTACTCGTTTATCCGATCCGTATGCTTTGCGTAGCAGTCTGTCAAAATGATTTTTTGAGATAAACTGAAAGTTTCAAAGAGATCTTCGCACTAGAAGTATTCTAAAATGAGAAGAATACTGCCCCAAGGGTACAAAATGACTCCAGGGCATACGGATAGTGTTAATTCTCTCGAAACTTCAAAAGACAACTTCAGCGCTTGTGGGATAACACTGACGATATTGCCATGTCTGTGCTCTGTTATAAAAATAATAATAATAGTAATAATAATAAAAAATAAATAAATAACATTCGTATAGCACAAATTTCCGCTCAACAGCAAGCTCTGTGCGCTTTTCAATCTATATTACATGTAATATGTTATGACAAAACAAACACCCTACAGAGAAGATATTCAACAACGCCGTTTGAGAATAGTTGAAAACATTTAATCCACAAAGTCATACATTCCGAGGACAGAAAGAGAAAAACAAAATATGAAAACAAGCCAACAACACAAACATTTATGCCAAAGTATATTAGCAAAAAAAATCCAGGTAAAAGGAAACCCAATACGATGGGAACTGAAGATATTGCATAGATAATACAGTACAAAATCTTCTTGCCATATAAGGACAATAACGCTGTGCCAACCTCAAGCTCTCACATCATCAGACATGCACAGGTCAAAGGTTA
This sequence comes from Aplysia californica, assembly GCF_000002075.1. Taxonomy (NCBI): domain Eukaryota; kingdom Metazoa; phylum Mollusca; class Gastropoda; order Aplysiida; family Aplysiidae; genus Aplysia; species Aplysia californica. The sequence goes on from NW_004797665.1 coordinate 269,083, forward strand.
AACAGAACAGTACTGAGTTGGTCGTCTACATGGATAGATGACCTTATATAGAAGAGAAGCCGGTAGCTAACTAAAGGAGCGAGGTCTGCTGAAGAGAAAGGTTGCTGATGGATATTGTCCACTGTCTATGTAGTACATGTCTATGTAAGCCAAGGCCTCTCAACTTGATGCCTGGAGAGAGAGAGAGAGAGAGAGAGAGAAAGAGTGAGAGTGAGAGAGAGAGAGGGAGAGAGAGAGGGAGGGAGGGAGGGAGGGAGGGAGAGAGAGAGAGAGAAGAGAGAGAGAGAGAGAGAGAGAGAGAGAGAGAGAGAGAGAGAGAGAGAGAGAGAGAAAGAGGGAGAGGGAGAGAGAGAGAGAGGTGAGAGAGAGGTGAGAGAAAAAAAGACAGGGGGAGAGAGAGAGCAGAGAGAGAGGAGATATAATGAAGAGAGAGGGAGGGATGGAGAGAGAGAGGGGGGAGGGGTGAGAGAGAGATAGAGAGATAGAGAGATAGAGAGATAGAGAGAGCAATGTACTGACAGCACGACTGTACTGCATAAGCTTCCAAATTTTATCTCATCGAAGTGAGTAGCAACAACTTAGCTGAACTGCATTTATTCCAACTCAAAACAAAATAAAAAAATAGCCCCAGCCCAGCTCTTCCTGCCAGTATTTGTTCGCTCCTCACTTTTCTGTTCAAAATGAAAAAAAATCTTTATTCCACCTGGTGGTTGGAGCTTTCAGTAATTCAGTAAAATGATACCAGGCAGAAGTGTTTCAGTGGACACTTTTTGCTTTTGCAAATCAGTCAAATACCGTTACGTAGTTCACAACTCACACTGACAACGTGTTGCTACGACGAAGTCTCCCAGCAGCTGAGAGCAGGCTCATTATTAACACCGAATAAGACAGTCAGTCTGATGATGAACATGCCGTGAATAAAAAAAACCATGATAATACACTGAACAACACCGCCAAACTAGGCAGGGCATGATCCGCAGACACGACAACACACAAAGGCTGAGTGCGCCCACTCCGGGACACAACAACGACGACATTTACCAGCTGTGAAGCTTCCACATCCTCCACAGACCTGCTGAAACATCTCCCCGCCAGCCTAGAGTCCAAAAGTTCCATTTGCAAAATCAAAAACGCTCATTAGATTAGCAGTTCTTTCTTTTTTTAACACTTTGCCCCCTCATCTCGCTGACTGGCGATGTTTACCACCTATTGGCGTCGGTGGCCTAGTGGTTAGGCTCTCGGACTCGCAACCGTAAGGTCGTGGGTTCGAATCCCGTCAAGGGCCCGACGCTGTGTCCTTGGGAAAGGCACTTTACGCAAATTTTCCTCACTTCACCCAGGTGGGAATGGGTACCCGGCTATAGACAGCGAAAGATCTTGTCAGTTTGTTAGTGTTTGAGCGCTTAATCGGCTGCTTGCACTGTATGCTTCCCGGGAAGCTGAGAATGTTTCGGAGTGTTCTATGGTCTGCTGGGGTAATAATATAGTGTAAAGCTCATAGAGCCTGCTGTTGAGCGGGGATATGCGCTATACAAATGCTATCTATTATTATTATTATTATAGTTTCTTTGGATTTTCCCCAAAATATGATGGCAAAGTGTTAAAGCAGATGGAACTTCTCAACTCTCAACTCCCTCTACCTGCTTGATCATAATATAGCAGGAAAACTTTTCAGTATGGGTGATGATGATGCTCAACACTCAAAGCAAAAAGCATTAATTTGTTGGTAACGAGATACCCGAGATACCCGCATACTGTAGGTGAAATAGAGGGATCTCTGAGGGAGGGAGGGAAGGAGGGAGGGAGCTGGCAATGTCAATACCATGTCGTGAAGACAGATGAGTCACATTCACAAGTAAACCGGATCTCCATAATACACATTCATCAAATAGAAACAAAGAACTGAAAGAAGGCAAAGTGTAGCACTGATGTTGAGGTAAAACATACTGATGTCTCAGGGACCAAGTATTGCTTTGTGATAACATTCACAATAGAAAATGAAAAGTACAGAGAAAGAAAAAAAAGCTGCAACCAAAGTACTATAGAAAGCACACAATATACTACAGAAATTTTGCTTCATTCGTATTTCACTTCTCAGAAGTGAACTTGCTACTTCTTTTTTCAATGCTGTGTACATGTAATATAAAAGTAAATGGTAAATTGGTCAACTTACTAGAGAAGCTTGTTGCTGTGTTTTCAACAGCGCACATCTAATCACGTGCTTCATAAAATATCTCCAGTTGAAAATCTTGGAAATTAAAGAGCATGATTTGGCTTCCAAGAAAATGTCTACTGTATTGTGTGCCTCTAATGTAATGATAAAGCTTCTTCAGAGTATTCTCACTGTCAGTTTGCTATTGGATCGGCTTTTCTTTTAGAATGACACTTAGCTTTTCCCCAACAGAACTGTCTTAGTTGAAAGAGGACTAAACATTGAGGCCAGCTTCAGGCCTTCCCTGTTCTTTTCAGAAATTGTCATGCTGAGATGCTGAGAGAAGCAACACACACAAAAAAAGAACAGGATGTGAACATGTGTGTGTGTGTGTGTGTGTGTGAGTGTGTGTGAGTGTGTGTGTGCTTGTGTGTGTGTGTGTGTGTGTGTGAGTGTGTGTGAGTGTGTGTGTGCTTGTGTGTGTGTGTGTGTGTGTGTGTGTGTGTGTGTGTGTGTGTGTGTGTGTGTGTGTGTGTGTGTGTGTGCTTCTAGGAGTGTGAGTGTATGTATACCAGCACATATTTGTTGGAATACGAGAGTTTGAGTGTTTCCATGTGGAAAGATGTCTGCATGCGTATGGGACGGTGTGTGCTCTAAACATACCAAAGAAGAGAAATGCACAAACTACCTATGTATGTAGGACATTGTTCTCCTCAACACAGATCTCCTGCTCCCCCCCCCCCCCCCCACTATCCAGTCACTAGAGTGGAACATCCCGCACAATATTAAAAACAGACTCAGATTCATCATAACCTTTAAACTCCTAACAGAGTTTTCAAGAATATTCTGACCAGCAAGTTCATTTCAATATTCAAAACAGCGTCGAAATCACCATAACTTTCCTACTCCTCACAGAGTTCTCAGTTCATTTCTTGCAGCGACTTATAATAAGAGAAACAGCAGACCTGTATTTGGAGAGACAGAAGAAACCATACAGCACTACAGTCTGGAGATAAAAGAAACAGCAGACCTGTATTTGGAGAGACAGAAGAAACCATACAGCACTACAGTCTGGAGATAAAACAGTAAAACAAAACGAGTAAGAAACAAAACAAGAGCACCTTGCAGACGTTTCCATGCGTGCACATCTTCACAAATGCAGGTTACGTAAGTTCCACAGATGTAACAACATGTAAAATTATGAATATTCAAATACATACAATATAGGGTAAAAATGAGGTAAATGGTAATGACTCTCTCCACACACAGGTTTTTAAAATGCTTGTATACAATGCTCTCTGCCTACTTCTTCTATAGCAAAGATGACTAAATGTTATATTAACAATTCCCTTTAATGTCTACCAAGGGAGTGCAAACAAGTTGAAAAAAAAAATTAACAGAACATTAATGCTTACCGTCGGTTTGAGCATAAACAGAGGCTGTTTCAGACAACTGCATTCCACTCAAAAAAGGATCACACAAGTTAAGAGTTGATCTAAATTGGCTCAAATTTATTTAAAACTAACATTCTTTTCGTTCAGGGCATCTTTCAGGGAAAATACACCGTACATATTCTCCTTTAGCCTTTATTTCCAAGACTGCTTTCGTTTGAGAATACGGGCATACAAATTATGCGGTGATGAATAAACAGATTCTTGAAGACAAAAAAATGTACTACAAGAAGTGAGAATAAAGTGTCACTCAGTTTAGGGTAGAAATAAAGCATAATTAGCTTTCTGTGCTCTTCAATCTACATTTACATCAGATATCTATTCATGGATTTCTCCAATAATACTGATAAAACTCCACTCTTCTTTATTTTGCTACCAAGTCATCCTTCGAGCTTATGCTCTGCCTCTATAAGTATCTGTTGGATATTATACCCAACAATTTGAGTTCTTGTTTGGTGGGTCAACCACAGAAAAGAAGGATTCTCCCCATCCAATTAAAAAAAGATAAATACATTATGAAAATCTTGACAAGTACAAATGAGCCCTATGTGATCAGGACTGGATGTATCGAGCGACTAAATACTATATCAGAGTTTAGGAGGACCTACGGTCAATCTTTCATAATTTTCATTCAATGCAAGTACAGGTACTTGTATATTCAAAATGTACAGAACAAGCAATAAGTACTTTTGATGCTTAACACTGGCACAGGCCTTTTCCTCCTCATGTAAGCCACACACTACTTCGTCCTTAGCAGTTGCGAGCGCCGTAAAACCTTATACTACTACTACTAGACTACTTCGTACCTTCTCATCTGTTGCACGAACAGATACTTTTGATCCTGTTTACTGACAAAAACTTGAAAATGCAAACAATTTCTTTTTTTCTTTCTTTCCCAAAGCAAGTTGTAAGTCATGGCTGGACAAATGACAGCTCAATACAGCAAAACATACAGATTCATGCTAAAAAGTACAACATCTCCCACCTTGATGCTCATATATATGTATCAAACGTCTTCTATCTTCAGTTACTTTTCACAATATTGGGAAGCAATATAAAGTTGATGTTTGAGTGTGTCACACACTGTTTTCTTTTACCTCCCATCAGTGCTCTCAAACTATTTAAAATTTCAATACTCACATTGACAACCCATTACCTACCACTGTCATCTTAATCCTGTTATTCCTAGACATTGATAACCCATTACCTACCACTATCATCTTAATCACGTTATTCCTAGACGCACTAACTTGTTACTGAGTCTGTTGAGTAATTAGAGAGGTGCTTATGTTGTGACTTTTCAGTAACTAAAGATCCCTCCATTCATCCAGTTCCCATTCATCTTGGCAAAACTTCTACTCTTTTTTTCTGTAGCTTCTCAGTAGTAGCTGCAAATTCAGACAACATGAACAATGCTCTTGAAAATAAGAGGGCAAGTATTCATATATAAATACAATACATATATGTACACACTCCGATGAGGACAGAATAAAAAATACATCTCGGCTTCCCGGTACGTCTTTAAAACTTGGCGGGAGAGACGCAATGGAAGGCTAAGGCTGAGAGCATTGTGAACTGATTGCAAAATATATATATTGTCACTACTACAAAGTCCTGAGAACAGGAGTCGTCACCGAAGACACAACAGAGCTGAGCGCCATTCTTGGATACGTCCATGCCCAGTGTACTGATGTCCTCAAAAGAAAACAAAATACAACAACCAAAAAGGCATGACCTGATATTCTTCTTCCTGATTTTCACCATTTTGTTCCAAGCCCATGTGGTAACACTGAAAGCTCTCATCTCCATCTGCGCTACGAGTAGGCAGCAGACTTTAGGCCTGAGTTTGAGCACATGCTGAATGGTGCTGATGGTAAACATTTGGCTTTGTGAACACTAAGATGGTTGAATATCAAACTCCTCGGTTCAACTTGAGGAACACGACTACTTGAACAACTACTGATTCTCTAAGTAGACGAAAAATTCCACAGAAAAAGGGGGAAAAAAATCATTCGACATTTTAACTGAACAGTGTTGTATTGCAATAAAAATAAACATTTATTTTTCTAGACAGATATTGACACTACAAAGAGGCAGAAACTGAATATCTATGGACGATAAAAATCTTTGGTATAAGACAGCTCTCCTTCTCCCTAAGCCTCATTGCAAAAAAAAAAAAAAGAAGACTTCAAGTTGTCATACTTTCATGCACAGCTTGGATAAAAATGATACCATTTAAACAAATCAATCTTGTATGGTAAGGTTTCCAGAAATAAAGATTAAAAAAAATAAAGAACGTCGAGAAAAAGGGACAGAAACTATAAGTGATTACCATAAGCTGCGGTTAAGTTACGCTGTAATTATTTACTGGCTGTGCTTGTTTCTCTACCTTGCACAGGTTTACGATGTTTCTCTCTCTTAATAATAATTCTGAAACTGAACGTATCAATGCAACGCCTGGGCCTAGGGACAAATATCAGCCGATTCCCTAAGCAGCCCTTAACAGCTCAAGACAAGACAGCAACCATGCAAAAAGAGGTATTAGAACAATACCAAGAACCAATATACAAAGTATTTACAACATTGCACTGGACCAAGTAAAATGCTGACGAAATTATACCCAGTTTCAGATAAGACCAGCAATCCTCAAAAAACATCATTTCTAAAAGGCATAAAAAGACTTGTTACAATGCATTCATTTTCTGAGAAGAAAAAGCCTTCAAGCCACCACGTCTGGCACCAAACACTGAATACAAACACAGAGAGAGATTTCTTCAATTCTCTTAAGGCTAGACCTACTCACACAATTGTTAAGAATAATCAAAGCAGTCACAGAAGACGAAAACGATCCCTGATATTTATTGGGGGATCTCGTTGTACAACTGCCGATTCCATCGGTTCATTACGCCAACAGACATTTCTCTTTAGGAAGCCAAAATTCTTGGGGAGACGAGGAGTAAATATCGTGAAATTCAGTAATAGTTCAGGAGAGCGAGTGACAAATTTTATTTTCTAACAGACTGACAAAAAAGGAGACAACCCTCGGTTTATTGGTCCTCTAAGCCTCTATGATCATAGTACAAACTATGTACACCGTGCCACTGAATCAAGGACAGAACAAAATGAAACACAATACAACAATCCAAAAACCAACAGCCCAAAACAAATTATTTCAACAGTTTGTAATTGATCTGAGTGCATTAAAAAAACCAACCCGGTCCATTCCCTGACATCAACACCTTACATTCTGACCACTACATCATTTAGGTGTCCACTCAATCCTTTAAGCATACATTATGCCACTAAGAATAAAATCTCACTGAACAAATCTCAACTATTATCAAGTCTTTACATTAGTGTGGTGCCTTTTTTTCCTTGATAGCTTTTTCCAAATTCACGAAATACTGAAAATTTGGAGGAGGAAACACTTGCTTAAAAACAAAAGTGACACATGTCATACCACACGTATGTCGGCATGAGATGCTTATTTCCACATTCTTTGTGCCCCTTTATTTCGGGACTGATATCTGGACCCAGTGACGAAATCTGTGAGATAGCATAATCTTCTTAGTAACCAAAGTAATTATTTTGAAGTGGTATAGTTGAATACTGCCCACATTTTTATTAAAATACAGGCAAAGTCAGCAGCCGTCTAAGAGAAAAAAAGAAGCAAGGTTTGCCTAAAATAAGAATTCTCCCAGATAGAAGAAGACAAATTGCTGGACTGCAATATTCCTCCCCCAGTAAAGCTATACATGAATATAAGGAAGGCCACTAAAACATGGGCTTGTTGTATAAAAAAATACACATAAAAAAGAGTAAGAAATAAATGCAAGGGGTATATAATTTTTTTTTCTTCTTCATCTTCTTCTTCTTTGTCAGGGATGTTGGGGACAGGCGTGTGTGTCTGTGTGGGTGTGAGGGGGAGGAAGGGTGGTGGGAGGTGGAAGGGGGGGGGGAGGGGTGGAGGGGGAGAGGGGGAATCGTTTCATCCTATAAATACGACATGCACTCCTTCCTCTTGTCTCATTCAGTCAGTCTCTCATCAACTGTCGTTCTCCCAGTCCTGACGTGCTCTGATTGGCTCGCTCGGCCGGTCGTCACACGTTCCGCGGTGCCCCGGAGCAGTGTTGCTGAGGGAAGGGCGCCCCTTGAGGGAAGAGAGTCATGTACCGGTACTTGAACGACTGGTACATGTCCGTCTCTGTGTCGCTGTCCGGAGGCACGGTGTAGCTGGGGGCCACTCCGTCGTAGCAGCCCTTGTTCCAGTCGGGCACGTAGTTGTTGGTCTTGCTGCGCCAGCACAGGCGGCCTTTGTCCCGGGCTTGCAGGATGGCAAACACAACGCTGGGGAGAGAAAGAGAGGGGGGGGGGAGGAAGGGAGGGGAACATGAGGCATCGCTGTCGCTGCTACATTCTGTCTTCAACACACTGGGACACTGATGAATTATCTTCCCAAAGCTATAATATGTTTGTTTTAGTAGAGGTTTTACGGCGCTTGCAACTGTATAAGGTCATATGAGCACCAGAAGATTAGAGGTGTTACAAGAGAGTAACAAACATAAAAAAGAAGAAGGGGAGATAACGACAACAGATATTTGATAGGAAAGAAGAAGCAATCCATACCAGAGCACCCGCCAACCACCCACAAAGCTATAATAGTTTGTCCAACAATATCTGGCGATGACCACTGTATGGGGAGAGGAGAATGAGTTTCTTTAGTTTTACGAAGAGTTTTACAGCACTAGCAACACAAATGAGTGGTACTAGTGCCGAAGAATAGAGGTTTTACCAGAGAATAACGTACAGAGAAAAGAAGGAGAGAAAAGAACGACAGATGTTTCATAGGAAAGAAGGAGCATACCATATCAGAGCACCTGCCAACCACCCACCCAAATCCCATCAGAGACTCGATGTTGTGTATTTGGGAAAAGCACTTCACACAAATTTTCCTCACTTTACCCAGGTGGGAATGGGTACCCTGCTATAGACAGCGAGAGATTTTGTCAGTTTGTTAGTGTTTGAGCACTACAAATCTTCAGCTTGCATTGTATGCTTCTCGGGAAACCAAGAAAGTTTCTGAGCGTTCTAGGGTCTGCTGAGGGTATTAATAATTGTAGGGCGCATAGAGCTTGCTGTAGAGCGTGGACATTATCATTATTATTATCATTATCACTATTATTATCATTATTATTATCTATTATTATTATCACTGTTATTATTATTGTCATTACTATCTTTATTATTATCATTATCACTATTATTATCGTTATTATTATTACTATCATTATTATTGTCATTATTATTATTATCATCAGAAAGCCCATGTGTAAAAAAATAGCCATCTCTATGAGAAGTGTAAATCTCAGTCCTTCACACTTCCATCGTGCTCATGGTAATTTCATACAACGTTAGGATTAGCATTTATTGCTGGAGGCACCAGACCTTATGCCTTCCTGAATGGGGGCAACAG
>NW_004797665.1:279303-297085 GCF_000002075.1 Aplysia californica
TTTATTATTATTATTAATATTTTAACAATTTTTCTTATTATTATAATTTTCATAATAATAATAATTATTATTGTTATTACGAAACTGACCTGAGTGTGCAACAATGGCTTTGTGGAGTTGGGCCTGATGGGGGAGGCCAGATGTACTGCCTGTACACTACCGAAGTAGTGCTGGGGGCAGTGGGCCACGCAGTTCTCCTCCATCTTGAAGAAGCCAGGCTTGCACTCTGTCGCATGCACAAACAAACACAGAAATTAGCGGAGTGATCAGAGAAAGAGGAGCAAGCACAGCAAAGATATCATCTTGGACGGTTAACGTATTTTTTGTTCTTTGTTTGTTGGAGTAAAGAGAAGCACACTGACAAAATAAGTCATTTAGGGCGCTGAGAAAAAGCTGGACAAACAGACAGAAATAACAGAGGGAAAGTAAAGAAGTAGGACCTACCAGTGGCACCCTCAAACCACTCACAGTTAATGTATCAGTCAAATGATACGTTGATATCAATCAAACAAAGACTCCTTTTCTACACAGGAACTCAGAGGACCAAGGACAATCAATTTATCTATCAAGAACAAAAAGTACTACCACCCACATAACTTATTTCTTTATACAATATGAAGAATCAAGAAAACAAAGCTTGCATTATATCAGCTTTAGTTAATGATACAATGGAAAAATGTTTTCCGCTGTCAGTGTTCCTGTTCAGTCAAGACGAAAAATGTAGGGGAAAACTTGCTGTAAGGTATTACGAAAATCAAACATTTTGTACAACGTGAACATCTGCCATCATTTTAAAAGGCATGAAAAGGCGCTGAGCATTTAAATGGCAGCATAAAACCTATCACATGTTTCTAAAGAAGTAATTTTTAAGCAGAATCATGGTTCTACTGCCACTGTAGCTGAATTTTCTTAAGGAGCAATTTGTGTGTGCGTCTGTGTTTGCATTTGCGTGTGTGCAAGTGTGTTTGTATTTGCGTACATGCATATGTGTGTGTGTGTGTGTGTGTGTGTGTGTGTGTGTGTGTGTGAGAGAGTGTGTTTATGTGTGTCTGCATGTGCGTGTATCTGGGAGTGTAAATGTTTCAATGTGTGCAAGTCAGTTATTGTTCCTATAGCATCAAGACCATTGCTATAAAAACTCAATCATTAAAACTTTGTACATGCCTCATGATAAATTGTGCGCACGGTCTCTGCACTTCTCAAGTTTAAGAAAAAAAAAAAAAAAAAAAAAAAACCCAACCAAAAACAAAACCCAATCTGTCAGCTAGTCATCGACATTCAAATGGGAGCGAATCATTAGTATTCATAAACAGGGTGCAAGGCCGCATTCATAATAAATATATATGCAAATCTTGAAAATCTTACAAACAACTCTTGAGCATGCTCAGTCTCTTAGATAATTTAAATATTTAGTGACAATGGTTGAAAGTCGTGTTACAGTGGATTATTGACCCCCTCAGCATTCACATACAGCACAGCGTCCCCCTCCCCCACCTAATGGTTGTAATATGATGATTGCTTAAATCTCCCTAACACAAATCAAAAGTTTCAAGTAGCCTACACTTTTATTAGTCTTTTTCCGTTAAGTCCACAAAGCTGCGAAAACTCTGTCCAAACCAAGAAACAAATTAGAGAAACAAATGTTCTAAGTGTGTAGGTGCTTTTTTTTTTTAGATACCAAGTACCCCACCTTCATTTGAAACTGCTTCAAATAGTGAGAGCTGTGCATGTTATGAGGGTGATGGAGAAACTAATGTCATTTACTACTGAAAATACCCCAAATATTCTGGGTATCTAATATCTTTCAAAAACAGCACCAAAAAAGTAGGAGGTAATTATGAACAATAAAAAAGAAGAAGAAACAACAAATGTGTCTTTTCTTTAGCTTGTCGTCCTCTGCCCCTTTTGGGAGATGACAGAATTCAAAAGCAATACAAAATTCTTTGCACAAAGCAAAAAGTATAATAGAAATTCAAGATTCAAATATTGAAAGTGATAAGAAATTTAACAAAACTGCATTATCAACAAACAAAAAAGAAGAAAAAATACGGGAGGTGGGGAACAGACAAAATCTGTAACTGCAATATGAAAAAAAAAAGACCTCAGTATCTGAAGCAATTAATTATAACAAATGGTGCCAAAAGAAGACAAGTTGTTGTCAGTGGAGATCTTGAGGGAGTGACCAATTAGTTTTTCACCCCATCATCTAACGTTAAAGCATGCTGGCAGGCTGGTACATGGACTGCATTCCGTTTGGTGACAGGCCCAGAAGAACATGGGGTACAATCTTATCATGTCTGCCATTCAAGTCCCACTTTTTTCATTAATGAAATTTCATTCTTTGTAAATCAAATCGAATCAAAAGTTCATGGCATGCTTGTTAAAAAAAATCAGTATGAATTAAAAAGCATGTGCCGCCTACCTTCACACAAGACCCTTACGTAAGGGACACCACCTGCTTTTACTATACACAAAATATTTTGAAGTCACATTTCTAAAACTCAGTAACAAGGACGAGACAGAAAAGAAACAAAATAGTGTTTAGAAGATTCTGTTACAGAAAGGAAACACGGAGTGATTATATGAAAGATGGGAAACACCCGTGAGGGGTTTGTGGCCTTTGAAGCCAAGTTTGAATGAGTATATGGTGTGAGTTACAAAAAACCCCAAGTGTAATCATTTCATGAGACATACAAGGATGTGTATTGACAAGTAATGAATCAGTCAAGAGCTTCGATGAATGCAAACTCCAAATAAAAGGCAAGGAATATAACAATAACCTTGGAACATTTGAGAGCATATGAAATGCTTCCACGTCTGTTGCTTAAATTTTTCAAAATCACAAGTTCCTATGTCTGGCAGCTAGTCAAAATGAGACTTCAGTTGCTGAGAATAAAGCTGCAATATTACTTCTTTACTTTACTTTACTCTTCTGATCCAGCCGCCAACTGGGTTCTAGCCCTTCGGCCTGGCAATATTACTTCAAAACAATGATTTGAGGCTGTTTCAATCAAATAAATTATTCGTTTTTTAACATGCAGTAATCCATGCAATGAAAACTTTAATATCAATCCATATAATTTACATTTTAAGTTTAATTTTGTATCTTTATTCTGAGCAACTTAATTTCCACTTTGACCAGTGACTGGACGCAAATGTGTTGCCAAAACTATGATCAGCAAGAGAAGGAAATCGCAAACACTGACATAGCTCTTGGGGTATATACGGCAAAACAACGAAAGTGCCAGCATAATCAGGGCACAGAAATAAATAACCTGTTAAATGAAAAATATATTTTTGGCCGTGACAAAAAAATTAAATTGCAAACAAATAATCTTGACTAAGAATATTATTTACTATTCTTGGCTGTAGGACTCTCAGAAACTCGGATGAAGGAATCCTTTAAGGGACGGACAATCTTCCATACTCTAGAATGAGCAAATCAAACGGTTACGAAGACAAACAACATAATCTCCAAGTATCACAGTCAAAGAGGTTAGGAGGTACAGAGGTGAAAATTAAGATATTATTATATTGAGTTTATGTGAATTTGTTTTATAAAATGCTCACTGGGCCATAGAGGCTATATTACAGTTGGGGTGAGAAATGAGACAACAGTTCGAAGGTCATCGTAGAGTAGAACAGCTTATTACCATCTGTTGAGGAAAAGTAGGCCTACTATTTTGTATAAAGACATACTCTTTATTTAGACTTGGTGAGCAAGGTTATTTTGAGACAACTTCACGTACAGATAGTTACAGTGCAGAGAAACTGTCTGAAAACCCAGAGAAGTAACTCTCAGCTGATTACACTTGTATTATGTTGGGTGTTGTGAGTATCACACTCGTTTGTACCTGCATTTTCAAATGGAAAAACACCTTTAAATCCTGTAAATAAAAAGACGTAAAATTACTTCTTTTTGGGCGTATATTCAAACTTATAAAAGATTCTCTAAAACGCAGTGACTTTTAAAATCCTAGCTTATCCCTATATGTGATAGCAGCAAGCTGCAGTGGAGGCAGTGCGTAAGACGTGTTAAAATCTTGAATTGATCATCAATAATTTATTTACAGAGGCACCACCCATCCATGTCCATGTGCTGTATTAGCCTCTTTCTCCTGTCTATGGATTCATTAATATTTTTTTCCAATTTGGTTCTACCTTTATGCACCCTGTATTTATGGTTTTCATATCATTCTCTGTAATTGTCCCCCCCCCCCCCCCCACCCCACCCCCCTTTTAGATATTTAAGTCAAAACTAAACTAAAGGAATGGATCCAATTTTCCCTTGACTGTTTGGAAGTTATTAACATGGTTTTAATTGACATTGTCAATGGACCCGTATTGCTTTCATCTGCCAAAATTCAGAATCACCTACATAGAGGGAAAATAATCAGTTTGGGGAGAAAATTTTCCGTGACAAAAAGCCCATTGGCAAGACAAACTCAATGGAATAATCAGAAAAAAATCTGCAGCAAAGTAAACCAACCTAGCATAAGAAAGAAAAAACTGACCACATACACTGGAAACAGTTGTTAAAATACCAATAAATATAACAAAACAAAATCAACTATAAATGATATGGTTCATACAAATTGTGGTACAAAATCACAATTTTATTTCTTTGAGACACATTTATGAAACCAAAATAAATAAAAGGGTTCCGAAAGAAAAAGAACTTATCCATAAAAAAGGAAACTGCTATTTTGAAGTAAACACTTATACTTAAATAGCCGGGAACCAAATGTTTAGGGTCTCAGAAAAAATTCAAGTTAACATTTCAAAACCTAGGGAAAAACATTTGCCTTTCAATTTCTTAGAAAAAAATTATGCTAACATTTTAACAAACCTGAACCATTAACAAAAGAAACTAAAATAGCGTGGCCTGGTAAAAAAACATAAGGCAATGCCACCAACCACTTATCTTTAGCTGCATTATGTTTCAGCACATAAGGGGAAAATAATTCTGTCAGACTCATCATAGCAATGGGCAGGTCAAAAAAGGGCACATAGAGAGATGGATATGATATGTATATACAGCAACATGAGAAATTTCAAGACAAACAACACTGTGGACGGCTTAGGTGTCAACAATTGGGTACAGTATCCCTCATCGCGCGCGCACACACACACACAAAACCACACACACGCACACACACACAAACACACACATACACAGAACCACACTCAAGACTTTTACGCAGCAACATTTCTGAGAGCATGACTTCATTTAAACTCTTTCAGCATTACATCTTGTACACATTAACAGTATAATGCTCCAAATGAGACAAAAGTCCATGGGCTTAAACAAAACCCAGATGATAAGATCAAAATGGTCCTGAGATTTTTTTGCTGCACCACTATGAAAGAAAAAAATCATTAATAGAACCAAAAATATTAATAATGTTCTTATACTGAGTCAAGATTTCTGTTTTCAGTAAATGACTGATCATGTCATGGAGCCAGAGAGGGGGTCAATTTATGACGGCTCTTTCTTGAAATATTTTCTTTTATTACCACAGACCCATCCTATCCACCACAAAACATCTGTGCTTGCAAAGTTTTCCGTAACTCTTCTATCCAGGCTCCGAGTATGCTCGCTTGACTTCGAGTCTGGGCTCCAAGAAGACTTGTAACAAGATATTCAGTCATAAATACTGTCAATGAGCCGACCACACAAACCAGAATAGGCTAACTTACCCGTTGTTGCATTTATATAAACAGCATCAGTGATAAGAATAACAGTAAAATATATTACATCTGAAAGCTATCAGTCCCATTTCTCAGGATATTCTATCCCCAAAATTGGTAGCTCTGATTGTACGCCCCATCCACATGACTTCCATAATATGATGACTTAAAACAGAAAGTGGAAGTGGTCCACAAAGTGTGCTGCTAAAATAGAAGTTAAAATTGTTTCTTCTTTTGTGTAGACATCTACAATCTGTCAGAACATTCAAACAAAAGCAGAGACAATAGAGAGAAAAACTTTCAATAAGACATTGATGACATGACAGTGCTTACAGCAAGAAAAGAATACCCTTAAAAACACAGATGTCAGACTGCTTGTTTGTTTGTTTGTTTGAGTAAAGAGAAGCACATCCACCGAATAAAGGCCATTTACAGCTGGAGCAAGAAAGAAAATCAGACAGACAGAGAGGAATAGTAAAGAAGTAGGATCCACCAGTGATATCCTCCAAACATCCACAAGATGCGAGACAAACATGACAAAAGTCAAAGTTGTAAGGAATTGTCATCAACCGTTCATACCAGCAGAAAGGAGAAAGAAAGTTGTGATATACCAAAGGAACAACAAAACGGTTGACTGCGAAACCCAAACATGAGAGAAATGAGACAAAAGCTGACGTGTCACATCAGCTGTTACCCATGAGCAACTGCAGGAAGAGAAAGAATGGGAGCAATGTCTCCTTCAGGAATAAAGTAAAACAACGAAACAAGGTGGACATTGTCTGACATTTTAAAAAAAATAGTAAAAGATGACATAAAGATAGTTATGCCAACAGCAAGATGACAGACTCGGGTCAGAGAAGACAGGGGAAATTGTAGCGCCCTCTAAAGACCAAAACACCAGTTCTTATTAACACTCTGCCATCACAAGGCTCATATAGTAAAAATCTTTGCCATCACAAGCATTTGGGAGGAAATCCAAAGAAACTCGGTGGTAAACATCACCGATCGGCGTTTTGTGAAGGGAGAAGAAGTTTAGCGTTCTTGCCGATCAGCGAGATGTGACGGAAAAGTGTTAAAGGCAAAATGGATGGATTTCAAAAGAGAGCAGAAATTGGTTTCAACATCAGCAAAATTTTAATGACATTTGAGCTTGATCTATGATATCACATTTCAGTTATACCCGTCATTGTTTTCAAATAAATAACATCTAAAACATAGAGCTATACAGACTTTAAGACAATTACATTTTAAAAAATGAAAAAAATAATTTCAATCTAAATAGAACTAAGAAGGCATCATAGGCTTTCTGTTATTTCAGCATTGTGAAAAAGTAGCAGACAATATATCAGCGAGGGTTATATCATGAGATGTCCATAAAGAGTTTTTACTCCAACAGTATGAGAGAATATCGCCCTCTTGTGATATGAAGATCAGATATTTACTTCACCACACATAGATCATGTTGATTTAAAAAAAGATTTGCTGAAAAACATAGCTGCCAGCTTTAAAAAAAACAAAAAACCCACAAAAACCCCCCCAAAAAACCCTACCCATGAAGCGGGTCATGATGGTGGGCATGGGACAACTACTTGAAAAAAAAAAGTATACAAAAATGATGATTGTCAGCAGGCTATAGTAACAGCAAAGCTGACATGAGCACAATGTATAAAATGAAATTGCACACTGTACAGGACAACCCAATGTTAAGGCCATCTACAAGAGAGTATAGCCAGCCGTAAACAATTTCAGGCCAACGTTTTAGAAATTAATATTATCTTTCAGCTACTTCACCAGCACACACCCATACTTATTATGCATCCAAGAACATCTTATTTGGTTTAAAAAAATGATGTTTCCAAAGTCTACCTCTTCTTTGTTTAACTACGTCATTGTGTGGCAATTTCGTTTGGTTCCATTTTTTAAAACTCATTTACGTCAATTTTTCCAAAAGCATTCATCCAGTTCATATCAAACTTTGTATGAGTACCCTATGAGCACTACATAAAGAAGTTAAACAGCCATTTAAAAAAGATTTTGCACTTAAATTTGTCTTTTTCGCAGAATTAAACCATTTGGAATTATGATTTTTTACTGTATAGTCCAAATATTTAAGCACCATGCTACATGTATTTGATATAAAAATCAGCAGGGGCACACTACAAAAACCCTCATAGATATCATAAATATTGTCCGAGAAACAGGCACCAAATGTCAAATGGCTCAGAAATATGGAAATAAACCTCTTGACTTTTATCTTCATCCTTAAATTAATACTAACAGTTTAAATTGCAAAAATTTAATAAAGGGAAATAAACCTCTAGATTTTCATCTTCATCCTTGAATTAATACAAAAAGTTTAAAATTCAAAAATTTAATCAAAGGAAATTGAAAGACATATTCTCACTGGTAGATGGCCTCAAATCACAGAAACTTTTAGTTGCCACCAAATATAATTATCACAAAATGAATAACATTTCTGAGTGACCAGAATAAATTTTAAAAATAAATTTGACTTGAATCCATCATCACACCTATGGCAGAGACAAGTGTTTCCTGTATGATCACCACAAGACGCATTTGAGAAATTATTTCTTTAGGAATGCCCTTTCATGAAAAATTGTACGAACTAGTTTTTCAGGTCATCACCACCCGCCAAACGTGTAAAGTAAAAAAAGTTTTAAAAAACACCCCAAAAATACTTTGATTCTAGAGGCAAAACGGAATGTACAGCGAGACAAAAAAGGGCTAGAGAAAGTGCCATAAGTAGATAAGAAGCAGGCACCGACCTATGCAGATGCCGTTGGAGGTGACCCCGGCACAGGAGAAGGAGCGACCTTTGTGCGGTCGGTTGCCCGAGCGCGTGCTGTTGCGCCGCATGTGGTGGTGAGGCGTGCCCATCATCACCAGCGTCCACTCCTTCAGCTCGGCTAAAAAAACACAGATGGAGGGGTAGGTGGGAGGGAGGGTAATGGTGGAAAGGGAAGGTTAGCCGTCAAAGCGATTGTTATTGAAGCAAAAAAAATTAAAACAAACAAAACAAACCACCCCACCCCACCCCCAACAAAGACAGGCATGTTAACTATTCTAACAACTAAGATGTTCAGAAACACAACAGAATTTCATTTCTGGAATTTCCACTATCAAAGAGAAGAGGACAAGACACCCCAGGGTAACTCCGTTTACTCAGTTCTTTGGCCAGCAAAAATTCCATATATATAAACTCACATTTCCTTGAGGTTTTTTTTTGTGTTTTTGGTTATTTGTAATTTATAAAACTACAGCAATCTTCCGCTTGAGCCAGAAAGTTAGAAATAAAATCGTAACCTTATCATTCTCAAGATGGCATTTTAAACAAGAGTCTAAAACGTGATCAGCTTGTTCAAAGGTCTTCAACTTTAGGATCCACTTGAAAAGAGGGAACACCCTTCTTTACCACTGCTGTTTTACACCTTTTCTTACAGCTTCCATTAAACATAGACGGGATTGAAAAGGAGATTGCTCCAAAGTAAAAATAGAAGTTATTCTATCATACTAGAATATTGAGAACACTGCAAATGAAGATATCTATCCTGAACAGCTACATCAACAAACAGAGACACACACAAAAAGAAAAAACAAACAAACATCAAGCTAGAGACTGCAACATTTCTACAAAGAACAACAAAAGCACAGAACCTACAGAAAGAAATCTGAAACACAATAAGCATATATATATATATATATATATAAAACAAAAGTCCACAACAATGGCTTCTAATTTTGACAAATAAAATCAAAGCATGAAAACGGATAAAATTACTTACAATATCGTACAATAACAGCGTGTACTCGGGCGGAAAAGATACAATCAAAGAGGCACAATGATCATACAAGGACAGGTGACACGGATTTGGTTTCACAACACCTGTCCCACTCACAAGGTTATCCTCATGGTAATACATAAAACTTTTGTCGCGCAAAAATAATGAAGAAAGAAAGAGAGAAAACTTCAACAAGTTGAGAAAACATACTTTATTTTTATTGCAAAATTACTGAAAGGAAAACATTGTCACTGTCATGCACAAAAATGTGAAAGGTTGAGCAAACGATGAAACTGTCCTGAAATAATGATCACTGGGTAAAAACTTAAAAGTTTTTTTGTTTTTTAAAAATAGAATGGTAACAAACCAGGGTGAAACATAAAGGAAAAAAAAAATTGAATGATTTTTTTTTTGTGTAAGACGATATTGAAGGTGAACTAAAAGATGAAGCAGAAAAGACCAGCTTTAACTTAGACACAAAAATTATGACCAAAAGAAAAAGACTCTTCATTCGACTGGTAACATAACAAATGTTGATGAAAAAGAGTGCTAAAGAGAGACAAGGAAGAGAATGGAAAGAAAACAAAAGAAGAAAACAGCGAGCGCAAGAAAAACAATACTCTTTGAGACAAACAACACACACTTAAAAAATGATTCAAACCAGAAAAGTTTGACAACACATCTTGTTTAGAAACCATGCCTGTAAACCCAAATAAAATTCAAAATGATTGATTCATCTGTTGAGGAAAGACCAGAAAAGCTAGCATATTAGGCAGGAACGTATCAAACCTTCACAGAGGGTGGTTGGCGGGTGCTCTGGTGTGGTTTGCTTCTTCAGTCCTATCAAACATCTATCGTCCTTATCTTCCCTTATTCTTTTTTATGTTTGTTACTCTCTTGTAACACCTCTAATCTTCTGGCGCTCATATGACCTTATGCAGTTGCGAGCGCCGTAAAACCTCTACCAAAATTAAAACCTTCACTAACCTTAATAATACGTACTTGAGCAACAAACAGCTCTTAACTACAGTCTGCGTCCATGCATAATAATAAATAGCCTAGTCATATCTTTTTAACTACCTCACGCACTTTTAGCTGCAGTATGTCCCTTCCTCAGAAATCAATGACAACTTAACTTTAAGAAAATCAACTTTAAAGTCCAGGATTTGCATCATTGAAAAGCCTGCATGCACGATGCAAAATTAAATTAGGTAAGGCGTCTCCTATTGAGACAAGAGTTGAAGAGTCAAGAAAGGAGAGAGAGAGAGAGCAAAAGATGAAAAAATCAAATAAAGTAGGTGGAGAGGTATCATCTTCTACAGTTCCACTTTTCAGGCTGGTAGGCTGGCAAGGTAGATGGCACATCAAGAAGCATGCTAGTGTAACATGCCATTTGTTTTTTTTTCAGGTGACATTTATATATATATGGTAAGCACAGAATGCCCAAGAGGAACTCAACCAATGACAACAGAGGTACAAGGAGAAGGTACACGCACTAAGACACAACTGAAAGCAGTGACGACATCAAGCAGACGGGAGAGGTGAAGGACGTTAATATGTTAATAAGCTTGCTTGCCTGCAGTTAGTCGGGGGCGCTTCTTGCGCACGTACTGAATGGCAGACATGTTGGACTTTTTGGCAAGGGTTTCATACACACACGTATGCTCGGGGTGGTGGTGTTGGTGGTTTAGGTTGGAGTTGTAGGGGTGGTAAGTACTAGAGGTCTGGTGTGCACGGTTAAAGTTCGAGGCATAGTAGGGGTTCCAGTTGTTAAAATGGTAGTTCTTACGCGGGTTGGTGGCCGATGGGGAGTAGAAAGAGGAGGAGGAAGAAGAAGAAGAGGAAGAAGACCCGTGGCGTTGTCCAACGTGCTGTTGCCCTGACCAAGCGTAGAACGGGCTACGCTTGGGCGTGGTGGTGGTTGTGGTGGTTGTTGTAGTTGTGGTGGTGGTGGTTTTGATGGGAGGGGGAGGCCTATAGGTGTTGTAGCCGTAGGGATCCATGGGAACGAAGGGGTCGGGATAGACAATGTTTGGCCGCCTCGTAGGGCCGTTCTTGGGGCTTCGTGGGAAGGTTTGGCTCTTGCGCGGGATGGAATCTGTGCCGTAGAGAACCAGCACCCAGTCTCGCAGTCGCACGGGATGAACTGGAAAACAAGAGACAAGAGAGAAGCACAAACGCCAGTCAGTCACAGAATTACAGAGCTCACATGACATGGGGGAATATCTACTCAGTGCCATCAACACAACATGGACACAATATATCACTCACCACTACACATTACCACAAGACTTTGTATTACCACTTCACAGTGCATCATGGTGTTACAATAACTTACACTACAATACATTATTGTATGTCTATATAAATTATCATTTGACAAATACATTATCTCACGATATCAAAGTCATAATAACCATAACAACTTGGTTGTGATTCACTATGACTTCCTTGATAGCTACCTATATTCAAAGTATTTACAGAAATATTATGAAAGACTTTGATATAAATCTCTCCAAAAAACGATAAACCAGTTAACTTTCATGTTCCCTTTGCAATGAACCATATAGAGGTTTCTCTGATAATTTTGAATAAAAGATAACTTTTTTCTGACATCAAATTAGACATAAATTTCGATTTCAATTACTCTAAATCATTATGAAAAGAACACTTTTCAAATCTTGCATCATATATAAAAGTACCACAAACATTCAGGTATCACACATGCCAGACAGACAAGCATTGAAAGATCCGGAAGAAAGAAAAGAAATGTAATGAAAAAAAAACCAACTACTGTTTGTAGCCCATGCTCTGATGCCGAGGACATTACCGTCTCAAACTTTGTGTAAAAAAACTTTTTTCTATGAAGATTTATAATACTAAGTTAGGAACATCTATAATATTGGGATCTCTTCAATATTTATAAAATTGCAACCCGACTTAATGTTAAACAAAAAGGTCAGCCCTCGTTGACGTGACATATTTTTCAAATTTGGGTTTTACTGCATTCATTTACATTTACCAAGGAATTCTGGAGCAGTCAATAAAACCAACTCCCCAACAATTGCTAGAGAATAATACCATGGAGAAACATTTTTGTTGAAGTTACAAAAGTCCAGCAAGGGGGGTGGGGGGTGGTTGGGGGCCTTATCAGTCTTTCAACATTTACTTTAATCTGAACAAAATGTTAATAAATGTAGCAACACTGCTAGAGATGTAAAAATTTGGAAAAATTTGAAACATGCTTAACAGAAAGAATAAAGTTTTAGTGAGGTCACAAAGCAACTCACAACTGAAACAAGTAAAACACACGCACACACACATAGGACTACTTACCGCAAGCTACTGCACAACATCGAAAAGACTCTGAGAGGGGTGCAAACCCAAGGCACAAAGTTCAAGCATGCTAAGAACACTGCTTTGTCAATTGACAGAGGAAAGGCAGAAACTAGTTAAATAACAAAAATAAGAATCAGCGATCACGTTCCACTTCTCTGACAGAAGTAATTAATCAAGTTGCTCTCAAAAAGCTTAAAAATCTGCTCCTGAGAAATGTTGGAGCACTGACTCAAACTGAGATGTCAAACAATTCGACTGGCATTTGTTACATAGCAAAGGGCTGCAAACCAAAGTCTCGTCAAGCATTCTGAAGTAAAAGCGGAAATTTTAGGTTCATTCTTGTTGAAAACCAATAACAAGCAACAGTTCTCACTTGCACGTTGACATTCCCTTTTCCTCTATTTATGTATGTTATCTGAACTGTCTCTTTCCGTCCTACTTGAATATTTGCCATGAAAAGATGTCACTTACATAGAATTTCACAGAAGACTTTTTAGAACAAACTGAAGGCAACTATTATGAGAGTCATAAATTTCTTTATTCACTATTGACAAAAAAGAAAGGTAATGAGTCTGTTAAACTCATTTCCTGCATGTCCTCTTCATTCTTCCCTCGCACATCATGCTTAAACCAAATGATGAACAAATCAATACTCTTCTCAATTTCTAGATTTCCAATATGTGGGTGATGATCTATGGATCAATCCAAAACTAACTGAGGAATGTGACACACATCCCTGACGTAGTGAATGCTACGATAAGATTAGATACTACATAGTTGTTTACAAGCAAAAAACAAGGTTTGAAAAAATGATAAAACTTAAAGTAATACTGCATCACACAACAGTAGCTAGACGTCTGATGGAAGGCGAATTTGCTACTTGTCAACTGTAACAACACTTACAAAAACCAAACTAAAAACCCATCTTGAAAAGAAACCAAACCCGGTCACGCACAGAAACACACACACACATCCAAAATGAAAGAGATATGAAAACACTATCTTTGGGGCTAGTCCGACAAAGCGTACATCTGGCTCTCTTACTTCCCTCCTTCAACTATGACTAATTATCTTATATTGTTAAGTGCCATTTTTGAGTAAAGATGCAAATACACTGTCAACCAGAATTATTAACAGAAGCTACAAAAGCTTCAATTTCTTTGGTAATAAATATTCCTGTGACATCACATTGTAGAAAAGAGAACAATGCATCGAAACTTCAGTCTTTTTCTAATTCTTTTTCCAATTGCTAAGAGTATTCACAAAGACGCTTGGTCATTTTCATTTGAAGATTTTAAGATTTTTGGTGTGATTGCAAAGAGTAAATTGAAAACAAAACAGACAAAAAGAAGGTTTATTGCATCTGATTCAGAATAATGTTGAATGTGTTTTTGTTTATTTGACGAGCTCTTTAGTCATTTAAGACAAAAGCACAAGTGGCATTTATTCCAAATCAACTGTGAGCAAGCTTGTGTGATGAATAAAAAGAAAAATTAATGTTGGCAACCTAATTCCTCATTAAACGCTGAAATTCAATATGGCCTTCTCCATCTCTACAGCAGTAACTCTTCTTTCATCCCAACCCAACATTCATACTTAACCGTCTCCATTTCACATACAATCTGAGAGAGGTCACATTTCAGAATCAAACAAGCTGTTATTGCGATTGAAATAAATTTATAAACACATTCGCTGAAAAAAATTTCCTGTTAAACAAGCATTCCATGCACAAGAGAACGAAATTAAGAAAATATTAGAAATAAAATGGCAACATGTGAACAGGCCTGTGTCATGAAATGGTTAACTCGGTGTATGTTCATTACGCATGTCGGAGTACAAAGGCCGTTTGATTTCCGGTAATCTCATTGATTTGTACTATATTTTCAAGGAATGGTCACAAGCTTCTCTTCAGTCTCACTGTTAGTTATTCTAAGGCGTACCAACACAATCATAAATTCCATTTCTCGTGCCGTTTGTAAACAAAATTTCCTTTCCTTGAACAGAATCCATCAGATGACCGTTGTGATGTAAGAGGTTCAATGAGAGCTCAGGAGACAAATCAGTAATTTTCACATCATGCTGCATGCAAAAAGATGTTTTATTCAACAACACCTTTTTGACACTGGTGCACAATGCTACTGTGAACTCTTGCATCTCCAAAGAATGCAAAATGCCCCAGCAACTTGGGATGCCATATCCTGATGACACTGTCTAAGAGATTCTTAGGATTCTCCCAACTTACAAATTAATATTCAGAGGAAAGTTGTATATTAGAAAACTGAGTTTACTTCGAAAAGATTTCTTCAGAGAACTTCTAAGGCATCTTGAATTACTAGTTACACTAAGCACTCCATTTCACAGGTATTATTTATTCATTTTTTAAAACACAATGAATTCAGCTTAAAAAATTGAAACAGTCAGCAAATGAAATGAGTTAAAGAAGTCACACAGTAACCGAGCGATTTGCATCAAACATGGAGCATCAAATTCCTAGTGTTATGAACATTCCAGCAACACATGCACAGTCTGGCTGTCCTCACTGGCTGCCACCTACAGCAGTACACCAGGCCTCCGGCCGTGTGGTCACTTTACGACAGTGTGGTCAGTATACGTGTCATGCAACTACCCTAAAGTCTTGGCCAGATACACGTGCCAGAGACTGGGCGTATTAGTTAAAAGTTGCTAGAAAAACATGAGCACAGTAAAAAAAGTGAGCACACAAAACAAGCACGCATTTAAAAGACATTTAAAACGAAATGAAAGGCTAATTTTTGTTATTAAACAATGATACTTTTCATTGTCACAGTACAGTAGTACAGACTGACACTAATGCGACATCAGGCTGCTGCCATCATTCCTGTAACCGTAGCCATGCTCTAAAAACCTAGTAAGGTTCTACTGCGACATGAGCAGCTTCAGTACAGTTGACCTGTCACCAACAAGTTGACAAGGTCGACAGTTACAATATTGAATGCACTCTAAAAATAGCAGTACAACACGACTAGCCCAAGAAGAGCAACAAGAAATAGGATGCAGCAGATAATTCATTAAAAAAAAACAACCAACAAACGAACGAACGAACAAATGAACGAACGAACGCATAAACATCCACAAAGAAGAAGAAGTAGAAACAAAACATAGGTGTGCTACTCACAAGAGCTGGCGCCGTTCTCTATCTCCAGGATCCACCTGCCCTCCGCGTGCTCCCCCCAGTTGTGAGTGGTCATGAAAGCCCAGTTGTTGAAGCCCTCTCTGGAGGCGTCGCGCGTCCTTTTGGCCAGAAGGGTGGACTTGGTCTCGGCGGGCGACACCAGAATGATGCGGATTTCTCCGCGCCGCGACGACGTCATGGTGATCCGGGCCTGGACGTGCTCCAGGTACTTGACGTGGTTCACCGTCCCCACACAGCCGTCCGTGTCCAGGGTCACTCGGATACGACCGTTCATGGGGATGGCTTGGCTGGAAAAAAAAGAAATAAGTAGGAATTAAAAGACATGTCTTTCAGTACTTTATATGTAGACTAATGCAACACCCTGATAAATATCAGTAGTTATCCTAATTGGAGGATTTGAAACATGTGAACTACTTACTAGGCATGACAAAAACATTCATATTCAACAAAAACGAAGTACATACATCTCATATAAACCTCCTGTCCTCGAAACAGCATTAAACAAGTACTCAAGGAAACCAAAGTATGGACATTGTGAACAACAGAACCTCACTATCAAACTGAAAGCTTTTCACAACCTCAGTACAAAAATGACACTATCATGATTTCTTTCCTTGAAACCCCTGATCCATTCACTTTGAGTGCAAAAAAACATATAGTACACAGTAATACCAAAACTATTGTTGTTCATGTCCTACCCCTCTACAGACATAATTTCAGTAACCCATATGGAAGGCCATTTACACCCTGCCAATCTGGGCACAGAAGGATACAGCATCCCGGCTGACAGAAAAAGACATCCTATAAAATAACTTCTCCCCTTCAGAATCAAACTCAGTCTCGTCTGTGCAACAGCAAAGATTCTAATTATTATGCCTTAGACTCTGATTACCAGAATAAGGCAGAGATATACAAATATACTTTTAAACTAGTACAATCACAAAAATGTCAGTGTGAAGAGGTGGCCCAAACAGTGGAACACACAAGGCCCTGAGACAGGAAACATGGCCAACCCCATTGGCACTACAAGAGAAGCTGTGCGGGTCGACAAAATAACTGAGCAGGATGGCCTAGTTTACGATAGATACCGGGCTTCAAGTGTGATGCGATCGAAAAGAAAAAGATACAAATATTCACCACTTTACGTACCTGTAATGTTTAGTGGAACGTATCTCACAAATACGCTGGGCTGGGACAGACGTCCAGTTACGTGCTATGGTCACCATCGCCTCTGCATCCATCAGGCCGAAACCAAAGAAGTGGCTCACTTGGGGAACACAAAAATACACGCAAGATTTCAACCCCAGATGACATTACATATTATGAATCACATATTGTTCTTATCCCACAAATATTCTTTTAAAACAAAAAAGAAAGAGAAACATTTGAAGATGTTCAAAATGAAAGAGTGAGCTTCTTAGTAATGAAAAAGTACACATAGATGTTACTCTTGTTGAAGTAACCAAATAAGAATTTTAATTGTAGAAGTAATAAAAGGATAGATTAGTTTAAAAAAAAGTTTAAGTAGAGGTTTTATGGAGCTCACAACTGCATAAGGTCGTATGAGTGCCAAGGGGAGGATGGATTAGCAAGCCATTTCTCTTAACAAGTACTAAATGTATCTCCTATTTGCTTGTCACATCAATAACACAATTGAATCGTAAAATCATATCTGACAAAAACGGAAAAAGACTTACTGTTGTTGAAGCATTAAAAAACAAGTCACTTCTCTTTGGTAATAATAAAATCTCTTGTTTTGTCTCTCAGAGCAATAAAACAA
>NW_004797665.1:297185-301707 GCF_000002075.1 Aplysia californica
CTCTTGTTTTGTCTCTCAGAGCAATAAAACAATTCAAATCACAGCAAATAATAAACTTATGATACACTGGACTTAGGAACTGAGGGGGACTCACCTCTCTTGCCCACTCCATTCATGATCCAGTCATCGGCATGGAGGTTATCAGGCTTGGCCGTCTCCACTATAATGTGCTGCAGGTCACGCCATGTCAGCGAAGGACTGGGGAGGTGGGTGGAAAATTGGAAAACATACAGTAAGCTAACAAAATTCCTTTTCTTATTTTTGGTGCCAAATTTTTTTAATTCGTTAAATCGAAAGCCTCATCAGTTACCCCCCTTGTATGAAAAAAATCAAAGTAAAACTGTGACTAGTTTTTAAATATATTAAAATTTAGATTTAGGAAGAACGCCTTTTTAAAAAGGTTAAACTGACAAAAAGCCTCTTTATCTCGAAATTGCTGTGAATTAAAAAAAAAGGCGTTTTGTTAGCTTACGGCAGACCTGCTCTAACGGTCATCTCTACAAGACAATCTACTACACAAACGACTACTTCCCAATTCCCCCTTGTTTTTTTTTCTGTTATCATGACGCTGCCCAAGATGTGCACATTTCTAAGAAAACTACTTTTGTCCTGGACAATGGGCGGCCATCTTGGATAATTTTGACTGTATTTTTTGCCTCTTTGCCTCAAGCTGGAGGACATGCAACAAGAGATTCTTTCAAAATCACAGTTGAAGCTGACCTCTATGTTTAAAAGCACACATTATGAACAAAGTAGTCAGTTTCCTCAAAGCAAAAACGACACACTCTTCAACACTAAATAGTCCAAATGATGAGGGGAAAATGTTGACAGCTGAGTCTATAGCTCACAGCAAGTCACCACAATATCAACCATATTCAGCTGGGAACTTTTTCCCAAAATAAAAGATACTTGCCACTAGGACCCACTTTTTTCCTGAAATATCATCTGATTCTTCAGAATGGGTGGCAATCCAAAAGCAGACTATATCAATAATAATAACACTAGTTTGACCATCAATATCTGAAAGTGACAAATGCATCTACAGAGGAGAATCCTTCTTTATAAGCCCAGAAAGCAAAATTCTTTTGGAGAGAGAAAAGCACTATTTCATTCTTTTAAGAATTATACCTATATTATTTATCTTTTCTTGCTTTTTTTCAACATTCAGAATTTGAATTTCGACAAAATATTTCTCAAGGAAATGCAACCAGTACCACAGATTAACCCTATCTGTACTTTGTGTTTTACTATCGTATCCATACAACGTGAGGAACTCTGTGCCACCACTTTCCAAAGAGGAAATTTACTCTTTAATCTGATCTGTACACTTTGCATAGCAGTCCGTCAAAAAGATTTTTTGAGAAATACGGAAAGTTTCAAAGACTTCTTCGAACTAGAAGTATTCTAAAGTGTGAAGAATACAACCCCGAGGGCACAAAATGACCATAGGGCATACGGATAGGGTTAAGAAACTACAATAACAAAAACCCCCGGAAAAAACCTCCTCCCCAAAAATATAAATTTTGGGCTTAGTACATAAGAACAGCTGGTCAACGAATAAACAAACTGTGCATCTATGAGAAATAACCGTGGTCATTATGTGCCAGTGAGACGAGAAAGCCCAAAGCCCTGGGTGACATTACTCACTTGGCTTCCAAGGCTAAAGCTAAGAGTCCAGCAGCAATGGGCGCGCTGGCTGATGTACCCGTATGTGTCTCCGTGCAGCTTCTGTGCAGGTCCGTGGTCACCTGCAACAATACCAAAAACTGATTCTCAACTGATCTCACTCTGTGATTTGAATTCAGGCCTTCCTTATCGATGGGGGTAAAATTGCGGCTATAACAAAATGTCTTATTTTTAAAAATTTCAATCAATTTCAGAAGACTAATTTTTGTCACCTGAGCTCAATGTAGCATTGTTTGTTGTTTAAATGTGAACTTATATCCCAGTACACAGCAACGTTTAATCTTAATTTCTTGGTGGTTATATAAAGTTGAAAACACTTTTAACGCATGAGGCAGAGGTTAAAATGAGAATACACCTTGGCTTTTTGCGGGCTTAAAGTAAAGTTGCTAGTCACAGGTTAATATGTTGGTAGGAACCAGTACTAAAACCTGTCTAAAGACAACTATTTTTCTCCTTGAAATGAATGGCCATATTGGACAAGTTTCAGCTGTATTTTAAAAAAAGTATAGAAATAACATATAACGTAAATGGCTGACAACAAACACAAATCGCTACCTCAAAAATACAAAAGATCTATCTCACATTTTTGGCCTCTTTGAGATACTAAGATCATGACGTTAGAAACAAAACATTCTACCTACTCTACCAAAACGGCAAGATTAGTTCAATTAATTATGAAGTTATTCAAAGGATTGCTTTTGAAAAAGCTTGAAATGTGAAACTCAAAACTTTATACGTCAAATTCCTCAAAACTAGGCACTCAGCAGATAGAAAAAGCTTTGTAATTCTAAGGTAGCGAAATGTCACAAACAGTCTTTATGTAGAGCACAAGGCTTTTTTTTTCAAGGCTCACAATCTGCTTCTCGCCGCCGGAACCACTGCTGTAGGTGGCCGCCAGAGTGGAGGAGCAGGCCTCGGAGTACCAGGGGATGTTTCCCTTCTCCGTGGCCCCGCTGATGGACAGGGTGTAGATGCTGTTGGTGTAGCCGTCGCAGTTACAGTTGTCCAGCTCACGTCCTCCGTTACCGCTGGCCCACACGAAGATGGAACCCAGCCCATTGCGGCCCTGAATAAGGTAAAGGACAAGAATGAAAAACGTAGTGTTCAGATTAGGGTCTCTTTATGGTCAACATGAAAAAAAAAAAAAGTGTCACAACGTGGTGGAATCAGGCGCTCGTTAATGTTTAGGTATTTGGAATTATTAGTATCGTAAATCTTATTCATTTGTCTTACTATCAGTGAAAAAAATACCCATCTATCTTGAACAAAGTCAAGATATTTGAGATTGAAGAAGGTGGGGTCGCCCGGTTTCAAAGGTAGAATTAGTGAGAAAATGGCCCCCAAAGTTTGGTTATTTCCATACCTTGACAGCCCATGGAAACTCAAAACTAACTTTTTCGAGCCCTTAATCAATGTTTTTCAGTAAAATCCACCCAGAAATGTGTTTTTAATTGGAAAACAATGGTGTTAAGCCAAAAAAAAACAATTAAAAAAAAACTGCCAAACTGGCAGAAAAAGGCCAGTTTCTTCACTTTGATTATTTTGACGAGCGCCTGATTTCACCACACTGCCTCACATACTATGTTTGACTTAGTCTCGGTAAGGTGGACATGAATGAAAAAATATGATGTTTTTAAAATAATTTTAGTAGAGGTTTTACGGTGCTCGCAACTGCATAAGGTCATATGAGCGCCAGAAGATTAGAGGTGTTACAAGAGAGTAACAAACATAAAAAAGAAGAAGGGGAGATAAAGACGATAGATGTTTGATAGGAAAGAAGAGCAAACCACACCAGAGCACCTGCCAACCACCCACAAATATTATGTTTGACTTAGTCTCTGTGTAAGGTCCACATGAATGAAAAAACAAATGTGTTCAGTGTAGTGTCTGAGTTGGGTAAAAGAGAACGAATGAAAAACAATGTGTTTTTGTCAAAAGCGAAACTCAAAAGCATTAAACTGTAGATCTACAGAAGAGAGAGAGACAGAACCTTACCTTGGTGATGCCGTCATACAGGGCCTTCCTGGCCAGAGTGGCGGGCCCGTCCACCGTGCGCCCGTCATCGTCCGGCCCCCAGCTGGCGCTGTAGATGTGGATGTGCTGGGAGTTGAGGCCTAGGGACTGAGCCTCCACTGAGTCCGTCACGTCACCGTCCAGCATACGGACACCTGCGCCACGACACACACAGAGAGGGTAGTTTAGTTTTAGTAAGAGTTTTACGGCGCTCGCAACATACTAAGGTCATATAAATGCCGAAGATTAGAGGTGTTACAAGAGAGTAACAAACATTTTAAAAAGTTTAGTTTTAGTTGAGGTTTTACGGCGCTTGCAACACAATAAGGTTATATAAGTGCCGAAGATTAAAGGAGTTACAAAAGAGTAACAAACATAAAAAAGAAGGAGAAAAGCACCCGCCAACCACCCACAAATAGAGGATAGGACTAGAATCATATGATGGTAAAAACGTGTCACACTGAAGCCTCTACCAACAACAAAAGCTCTTAAAAAAACAAAACAACAAAAACAACAATGACCCAATCTGTCCATTGTGCAGCGAGGAGCCTCAAGATTTGGAGCGCTTTTAGTTTTAGTAAGTGTTTTACGGTACTTGCAAACACAATAAGGTCATATAAGTGCCGAAGATTAGAGGTGTTACAAGAGAGTAACAAACATAAAAAATGAGGAGGAGAGATCAGGACCATAGATGTTTGATAGGAAAGAAGAAGCAAACCACATCAGAGCACCCGCCAACCACCCACACATAGAGGATAGGATTAGAATCATACGATTGTAAACGTGTCACACTGAAGCCTCTTCTAACAACAAAGCTCTTTAA
>NW_004797665.1:301807-306569 GCF_000002075.1 Aplysia californica
AGCCCATTGCGGCCCTGAATAAGGTAAAGGACGAGAATGAAAAACGAAGTGTTCAGATTAGGGTCTCTTTAAGGTCAACATGAATGAAAAAATAATATTATGTTTGACTTAGTCTCTGTGTAAGGTGGACATGAATGA
This sequence comes from Aplysia californica, assembly GCF_000002075.1. Classification (NCBI taxonomy): domain Eukaryota; kingdom Metazoa; phylum Mollusca; class Gastropoda; order Aplysiida; family Aplysiidae; genus Aplysia; species Aplysia californica. Next base: position 301,946 of record NW_004797665.1, read on the forward strand.
AAAACAAATGTGTCACGATGCGGTGGAACCAGGCGCTCGTCAATTTTGGGGCATATGGAGCTATTGGTATCATCTAAAAGCCTATCCATTTGCCTTACTTTTAATGGAAAAAATATCCATTTATCTTTCGTACAAGTCAAGATATTGGCGATTGAAGTAGGTGGGGGTCACCTGGTTTCAGAAGTAAAATTTGCGAGAAAAACGCCGTTAAAGTTGTGTCATTTCTTTAGCTTGAGAGCCTGTAAAAACTGAAAATTTACATCCTTTGTGCCTTTATTCAATGTTTTTCAGTAAAATCCACACAGAAATGTGTTCTTTAATGGATATGAAAAACAGAAATTTGATAAATACCAAAACCTGCAGGAAAATGCCAGTTTCTTCACTTTCATTATTTTGACGAGCTCCTGGTTTCACGTCGCTGCCTCACATATGTGTTCAGTGTAGTGTCTGAGTAGGGTAAAAGACACGAATTAAAAACAGTACGTTCTATTTAGTGTGTGAACAGGTTCTATAATGGAAAAAAAAAATTGTTCAGCCTGGTGTTATGTTCTTGTTTGAGTAAGAGCAACACCATAAACAAAAAATAATCCCAATATGTTCTGCTCAGTTGTTCAATCCAGTTGTAGTTAATGATCTGGACCTCAAAAAGCATAAAACTGTAGACCTACAGCAGAGAGAGACAGAAGCCTACCTTGGTGATGCCGTCATACAGAGCCTTCCTGGCCAGAGTGGCGGGCCCGTCCACCGTGCGCCCATCATCGTCCGGCCCCCAACTGGCGCTGTAGATGTGGATGTGCTGGGAGTTGAGGCCCAGGGACTGAGCCTCCACCGAGTCCGTCACGTCACCGTCCAGCATACGGACACCTGCGCCACGATACACACAGAGAGGGTAGTTAAGTTTTAGTAAGAGTTTTACGGCGCTCGCAACATACTAAGGTCATATAAATGCCGAAGATTAGAGGTGTTACAAGAGAGTAACAAACATTTTAAAAAGTTTAGTTTTAGTTGAGGTTTTACGGCGCTTGCAACACAATAAGGTTATATAAGTGCCGAAGATTAAAGGAGTCACAAAAATGTAACAAACATACAAAAGAAGTAGAAGAGCACCCGCCAACCACCCACAAATAGAGGATAGGACTAGAATCATATGATGGTAAAAACGTGTCACACTGAAGCCTCTAACAACAACAACAGCAACAACAACAACAAAACAACAACAACAACAACGACCCAATCTGTCCATTGTGCAGCGAGGAGCTTCAAGAATTGGAGCGATTTTAGTTTTAGTAAGTGTTTTACTTGCAAAACAAAGAGGTAGTATATAAGTACCGAATATTAGGTGTTACTAGAGAGTAGTATTGAGAGGGGGTAGAAATAGAACGATAGAATAGATGCCCAATAGGACAGAAGGAGTAAACCACACCAGAGTACCTGCCAACCCCCCACTCACAGCAAACAGATCATCAAAAAAGAGCTCCTCTCGTGCCAGTCAAACGATACTAACCCCCAACCTTTTCGTCCTCTATCCACAGGTCCTTTACGTGTACCGTAACTGCAAGATTTCACAACAATATTACAGTAAAAAGGACCAGAGCTGTGACCTCACTCTTCACAACAGACGAGCACTAAGTAGAAGATGGGGCGGATTTAGTCAGGTCGTTGTTCTTGCATCGCTGACACCTGAAGTTACAAATATAAAGGACGCGTGACCGGTGACAAAAGGAGCAAAGATCTCGCCGTGTCGGGTACTGACACTGGCTGGCACACCAATCCTCTTTTCACACAAACAGGAGTGGCTACCTCAACAGCCACTGGGCAAAGAGTCGTCTACAGACCTTAGAACATCCATTAGAACAGGAAAAGTGGTTTAGTTTTAGTAAGAGTTTTACGGCACTTGCAACACAATAAAGGTCATATAAGTGCCGAAGATTAGAGGTGTTACAAGAGAGTAACAAACATAAAGAAAGAAGGAGGGGGAGATAAGGACGATAGATGTTTGATAGGAAAGAAGAAGCAAACCACATCAGAGCACCCGCCAACCACCCACACATAGAGGATAGGATTAGAATCATACGATTGTAAACGTGTCACACTGAAGCCTCTTCTAACAACAAAGCTCTTTAAAAAACACAAAATAGCAACAACAACAATAACCCAATCTGTCCATTGTGCAGCGAGGAGCTTCAAGAATTGGAGCGATTTTAGTTTTAGTAAGTGGTTTTTTTTTATAGTAGAGGGTTTTACGGCGCTCGCAACTGCATAAAGTCATATGAGCGCAAAGGGGTGCGTGTCAACAGAGAAGTCTTTACAGGGAATCAGACTTAGACTGCTCACCTCTCTAGCTTCAACAGCACAAGGTCTGCTTCGACTATCAAGGCACCCCAAAATAGCAGGTCACAAGAGTGTGGCAAACATACAAAAGAAGTAGAGGAAAATGACAATAGTAAGAATCAGGAAAGAAAAAGAAGCAGTTCCCTGTTGTAGATCAGGCACAGTTACGAGCGTGACATGAGTCAGCCCATTTACAATTCTACTATGCTTGAACGAGAAATGTCCCCCTTTGGGAATGGCCTAAAGACACTTCAGTCAGTGGCCCTGCCCCGGGGAGGGGGGTGGTGGTAAGTGTTTTACGGCACTTGCACCACAATAAGGTCATATAAGTGCCGAAAAACAGATGTGTTACAAGAGAGTAACATAGTACACAAAAAATGAGGAGAGACAAGGACGATAGATGTTTGGTAGGAAAGAAGGAGCAAACCACACCAGAGCACCCGCCAACCACCCACAATTCACGTCTTCTCTGCCAGAGAGCAAGCGATCCCATTACACAACGGACGCTGGTTTTAAGCTTAGTAGGGAAAGGTGAGGCGAAGCAAACAGCTAAAAGACGACAGGAAATAAGTAAGACTTGAAAGACCAGGGAAACATCCGCAAACGCCTGCATGCTCATTATTATAATCAGTATCAGTGTGGGTGTCGAGAAGCAAATAGACACAATAATGGCCATTTAGGGCTGTGAACAGAGAAAAAACAACACCCGAAAAGTAGACTAGAAAGACTTGTTAGACGCACCCACCAACCACCCACGTCTCTATCCCAAGTTTGAATATAACATAACGATCATTTAGTGCTGGAGAAAAGCTAGACACCCAGACAGACAGACCGACAGAAACAGAAGAGAGAAAGAAAAGAAATAAGACCTGGAAGAGACACCTGCCAACCACCCATATGTATATCCCAAGTTTTTAATACAACAACGGCCATTTAATTAATTCAGACAAAAAGCTATACACCCAGACAGACAGACAGAAACAGAAGAGAGAAAGAAAAGAAATAAGACATGTAAGAGACACCTACCAACCACCCACATGTCTATCCCAAGTTTTACTACAACACAACTGCCACTTAACTCTGAGAAAAAACTATACACCAAGACAGACAAACAGAAACTCAAGAGAGAAAGGAAAGAAATAAGACATGTAAGAGACACCCACCAATCATCCACATGTTTATCCCAAGTTTCAATACAACACAACTGCCACTTGATTCTGAGAAAAACCTATACACCCAGACAGATAGAAACAGAAGTGAGAAAGAAAAGAACTAAGACCTGTAAGAGACACCCGCCAACCACCCTGACGCTTATCTCTAGCAGGCGACCCACACGTCTATCCCTTGCGAACGAGTAGGATCTAGACGCTCACTCAGAGTAAGAACGTATAGAATACAGAGTAGGAGGATGCACCTCAAGACATATAACCGCAACCTCCACCCCACCACCCATCCCCCCCCCCCCCACACACACACATACCCCGAGCGCTCTGCACCTGGCCCTCTGGCGGTGCCTCCTGGGTAGAAGAGTTAACTTAATTTCCCCCTATTAACACCTGGTTCACCAACCGCTGCGACCCTAATTCATCAACAGAAATAACGACACAAGTGCCAACTTAACTCTTTGACAAACGTTTTAAGAAACAAAAAATAGAAGAAAAAAATCCTGGGAGCTTTCATCTACCACTGTGAGCTTTGCGGTTGCATAATTTGGAGATGTCTGAATTTTGTTTAAAATCTAGGATTACTCTTTCGATGTTTTGCTCTCAGTGAAATATTATTTAAAAGAACTTTCAGCCTGTGCATTCGTTTTTTCTTTCACAAACATTAGATGTTAAAGTGGGCTAATAGAGACACTCTAAAAGAATCCGGGAATAGTTGAACAGGGAGAGCATAAATACGAATCAAAAAGGTGAACCTGCAACTCAAGGGTTAATCCCCTTTTTCCGTTTTGATGTCTAGTGCCAGCCGTAAAAATTATGAAGATAAACGGCCAGGAGCACTTATGACCCCATGCGCACAAATCTGCGTTAATGCGTCGCCCCGACGGGTGTCTTTAAATTTAACCCCGGGAGGTCGTATACCACCACCCCATCCACCCACTCACCCCTCACATACATACGAGGACTACTACTCCCCCCCCCACACACACACAATCCCATCCCACAACCCGAACCCCCACTTATTTTCCTCGTCTGGAACAATTATTTTTCTGTTTTGCCGACACACACAAATACAAGAACAGCACCAATTTAGGAAGTTCTCGAGGAAGGTCAACGATGGAGGTCTCACT
>NW_004797665.1:307328-308048 GCF_000002075.1 Aplysia californica
CATCTTCTTTTTTACTCCTCACTACCAAATCCTCCCATTCGCCCCCTCCACTTCCTCTATTTCAAACCTCGTCATCACACACCCCCCCCTACTCCCGCCTCCAATACGAGGCAACCACCTACCTTCGGAGTCCTATCAGAGAAGTTACATTAAAAGATAATTTACTCCTCTCTTTGAGCCAATAAAAAAAAGTGTCCTCAAAATCCGGGGGCGCCTTCTTCGAAAAAGCGTGGACTTTGAGAACAGAGTTACCCTACTTGTGCGAAAAACAATAAAAGTGAAACTAACAAGCTGTGCTATTCTAATTATTCTTCCGTAGAAACGAAAGAGAGCTTAAAAACCTTGACCACGGTCTTTGCCTTGACCATCAACGATTTATTTATAGAGGCACCAGCCATCCATGTCCAGGTGCTGTTTTAGCCTAGAGCTTCAAAACAAAGACAGCAGCGCCATCAGAAGCAATGCGCGGACTTCCGCGGACACTTTTTCGGCCGAGTGAACTACTATCTTGCTATGAACGATCTTTGGTCTTATCTGTACCCGAGACATTCAACACCAAACGGGTGAGCAACTTGACACTGAGAGCACGCGTGAAGCGACATACATACATATCCAGTTAATATCCTAGCCTCAGGTGCTTCTGCCACATTGCAAAAATAACGCATCTACAGTTTATCTCTTTTTTCGTTCTTTTTGGAGGAAGGAAAAAAAAAGGGGGGG
>NW_004797665.1:309471-317578 GCF_000002075.1 Aplysia californica
GGACACACACGGCAAGGGTGTTTGTTTTAGATAGATAGATAGATAGATAGATAGATAGATGGATGGATGGATAGATAGATGGATAGATAGATAGATAGATTGATAGATAGATTGACAGATAGATTGACAGATTGATAGATAGCATTTGTATTGCGCTAATTCCCCCCGCTCAACGGCAAGCTCTTTGCGCTTTATAATCTATATTTCCCCACTCCGAAATCAAAGTCTTGTCTTATGCGTACAAGGCCATGATCCTGACCATTACACCATAAAAAAAAGAAAAACGCCATTATGTAGAAAACAAACAGTTGGGGGGGCAACAGTGAGACTGAAAAGAATAAAGCTGAGCACACCGTACCACAGCATCCTCCCCCCCCCTTTTCCAAAAATAAATTAAAAAAACAAACAACCAACAATAACCAAACAAAAGACGCCCCGTTGACGGCTGGCGAGGATGTCCGGTGACAAGACGAGAGTAGCTGGGAGGTCAGAGGGTCTGCTCGCGCACAGGACGGCCAAAATGTCTTGACCAAGATTGCTCGCCTGTGACATTTCCCGCCTATCTCAGAGCCCGATAAAGAGCATAAGGGCATACAACAACAAAAACCCCTCCACTCATATCTGGCATTTGGCCGGCGTACGCCTGACATCCCGAGCGCACACTCATCCGCACTTCTCTTCCTTCCTCTTGGGTTTTTTTTTTTCTTGGATTCAGAAACCCTATCAATGGCAAGAGGAGATCTAAAGACCTTCATCTGAGAATGCCAAGCCAGCCACGCGTTTCTCAACATAATAATCTGCTGCCCTTTCCTTTTTTGCCTTATCAACGGACAGATAGGCCGAACGGAACACCACGAGGGAAGGTGCATCCAGGTGTTGTAGAGCAAAGAGCACCCAACACTTTATGAATATGGAAGAAAACAAAGTAGAAAAAAGGAGAATGATAAGGCTGTTGCTCGTTGACGTCACAGTGTTTTATGAATGAACCACAACATGCTGAGTCTGTGCTATTGCTCGTGCCACATCTTGACAGACAGCACCGGCCACGCCTCTCAGCTTTCTTCGTTTTTTAGTTTTAGTAAGAGTTTTACGGCCCTTGCAACACAATAAGGTAAAAAAAAAGTGTGGAAGATTAGAGGTGTTACAAGAGAGAAACAAACACACAAAAGAAGGAGTGGAGAAAAGGACAACAGACGTTCGATAGGAAAGAAGGAGCAAACCACACCAGAGCACCCGCTAACCACCCACCTTCTCTCGTTGACGTCACAGAATTTTATGAATGAACCACAACATGCTGAATTTGCGATTGCTCGTGCCACATCTTGACAGACAGTAGTGGCCACGCCTCTCAGCTTTCTTCTACACGTGACCGTCAGGCAAATAATAATCATAAACATGAAATGCTTCACCACCATGCTTTAACGTCTTACTCACTTGTGGTTTTCCATTCTCGAAAACTGGGAAGTATCTCATTCTATGATTTGCGCGATACCCTTTTCCTTCATTCTCTCCTCCCACGTTAACGTAAGATTAAAGTTCTCAGGCACTCCCATTGATTTTACAAATGACCTTGAGAGGAAAGATGGTTCATTTATCTTCTTGTCTATAATCAAATACAAGCACAGACAATATTCCCAGGAACCATAAAATGCACTAGGAGACTAGTGGCGTTGTCACAAAATAGTATGTAGCTCCTGATAATATTGGTCAATGTTTGAGTATATCGCGTACAGTGTTAGTTGCTATTCAACCTGACCCTAAAATATAAAAAAATACTCTCCCTTCCTAAAAATAATACGCAAGAGCCATCCACACCACAAATCAAGCAAAACAGCGACAAAGAAGAAAACACCCACCTACTGAACAACCTAACCCACAATAAACGAAAAGATTATCTATAGATCCATCCCTTCCCCAAAAACAAAACAGAAGATGGAAAACCCCACAGCGACACAGAAAAACCGCACAACTAAAAAACAAAGCAAAACGCCCCATAGATTCCTTTCACGCCTAAACAATAACCCCCTCTCCCTCCCGTTAAAACAAATTCTAAATAGAACATTCTACATAAATACATTCGAAGATGAGTACCAAATAACTAAAAGCACTCTTTTAGTTTCGTTTTAGTAGAGGTTTTACGGCGTTCGTAACAGCATAAGGTCACTTGAACACCAGAAGATTAAAGGTGTTACAAGAGAGTAACAGACATGATAAAGAAGAGGGGGAGACAAGGACGATAGATGTTTGATAGGAAAAAAGGAGCAAACCACACCAGAGCACCCGCCAACCGCTCACAAAAGCACTCTACCACAACAATGAACCAATCAAAGCTCAGTATATAGGAGGTAGGCGGAGACTTACCGCCAATCCTGGCATTGTAAGCCACGCCCACACTGCACACGTGGTTGTTGGCCTGGGCCGCCACAACACCGGCACAACGGGTTCCATGCCTGGAAGGACAAAGAGAGAAAGAGACATGATTAAAACAAAGTAACAATGGTAATAATAGTAGGCCTAATAATAATAATAATAATAATAATAATAATAATAATAATAATAATAATAATAATAATAATAATAATAATAATAATAATAATAATAATAATAATAATAATAATAATAATAGGCCTACTAATAATGAATAATAATAACTACTTATATGACGCATATCCACGCTCTACAGCATGCGCTATGCGCTTTACAGCTATTAAGAGAGGAAGATTCATATAAAGTGCCATTCCCAAGGACACAATGTTGGACATCTAACGGGATTTGAATCCATGACCTTGCAACAACTGGACGGTCCTTTCAATATTTACTTTTAAAAAATCACAAATAGCTGACGCAACCACTATGACAGACGTCTGAAATGAATGGTGTTGAACAGAACAACCCAACGACAACACCCCCACCCCCCCAAAGCAAGTAACAGCCTGTGCCTTCAAGACGCCATGCAAACTCCCTCACGTTCAAGCAAGCACAATGTGCCGAAAAACACCGCTATGCTCTTTTACAGGTGGACGCACGTCCACTCCACAGGGCAAAGGATGACTTTCTTTGCTTGCAAATTTCGGCAAAACGCAAATAATCATTTGGTTTCAACACTTCTTTCATCACTGTTAGCTCATTCAAGAAACGAGACCTCAGAATCTGACGCCAAATTGCGATAGAACCGAGCCAACAAGGCGGAGGGCCTTAAAAATTCCCCGAACTCCTAACTGGGGATTCGAACCACAGTCAAACGAACCTCAACCACGCATGACACCAACTGAACTAAAGGCACGCCCCCAGCCTTGTGGAAAAACAAAATGGACACACACGGCAAGGGTGTTTGTTTTAGTTTGTTTTAGTAGAGGTTTTATGGCGCTCGCAACTGCATAAGGCAGGTCATATGAGCGCCAAAAGATTAGAGGTGTCACAAGAGAGTAACAAACAAACAAAGAAAGAAAAAAGAAAAAGAGGAGATAAAGACGATAGAGGTTTGATAGGAAAGAAGGAGCAAACCACACCAGAGCACCCGCCAACCACCCACGGCAGGGGTGTGAGTTTGAGGACAGACCAAGGGCCTCACAACAACCTTACTGTATGACCTCCATGGGACAGACAAGCACAGCGACAAAATAACGGCGCGATCATCTGTACTGGGGGGGAAATCAAGACGGACAAAGGCAAAATACTGGCGCGATCATCTGTACTAGGGGAAAATCAAGACGGGCAAAGAGACCAAATAGCAGTAGACACCTTGACACAAGGCTGTCAGCCTATACCAAACGATTCGATTCCAACAAAAGTCCGATTAAAACCAGAGTCAAGGGCAACATTTGGGCAAATTGTCTGAAGGGGTGGAGAAGAAGAACTTTATCTCAACAGGGCTTAGATGTCTCCTTCACACATTAACTCCCAATTTGAGAAAAAGAGACCAAACTACCAAACTAAATAACCAATTTTCTACTAATAACCCGACAAAAAGAAATCTAACTCTGCATCCCCATAAACGTATCATCACCACAACCGACAATCTCTATCGATCTCCCCTTGCCTTGTCTATCTGTGGCCCTATCTGTATGCTTGCGTGCCATTCCGTTTGCTCGCTGGCCGCAGTCACTAACTCAGACCGAAAATCAAATTATAAACACACATGACTGCATCGCTGGAATCGCCCTCAGCTAGACCCCCAGGCAGTAGACAGTACTGAAAGGCTATCAACTCCGGCAGCTGCTGATTGCTGCGCCATCACGGGGAATCACACGGCACCGCCGCGGTAGTAATGTGTTCCCTTTTCACGGACACTTTTCGCCCGGAACAGATGATACCCTAACCCGCAGGGCCGGAAGGAAGGGAACCGAATGAGGTACCAAAGGCAAGCAATAGTACTTAAAGTGGAGAGCGATGGGGCGTCAAACAGAGGTGTCTAGAAGAAAAGAAAGAAAGAAAAAACCTGCCTCCAATTCCTCCACCCCTCCCCAACCCCAAATTTCTCTAGCCTTGACTTCTGGAGACAGTATCTATTTGGAATCACCCCTCCCTTCTGTCCCCTCCCCCTTCCCCCCCCCCCCCTTTCCCTAACAATTTCTTGGCTTGAATTCAGATCGTTGCCCATTTCGATCTCTCTCTCTCTCTCTCTCTGTCTCTCTCTCTCTCTCCACCAGTCTCTCTTTCATTTTATCTCTCCCTCTCCTTCCCTTCCTTCTCTCCTCCCCATTATTTTATTGGGCTATTATTTCCTTCAATAGGATGTGCGACAAATCAGTACGATCCCTCGCCGGGAACAGTTATTGAATGGTGCTTCCCATTATCGTCAGAATTACCCACAGTTTCCCTCAACAAGAATGGGAGTCTCTTGAAATATCAGACAATTTATACCATCAAGCCTAGACAACAACCGACCAATTTCGAGAGGGCTACTTTACAACCTCCCTATATATAGATATATACATATAGAGAGAGGGAGAGAGAACACAGAGAGAGGGAGAGAGAGAGAGAGAGAGAGAGAGAGAGAGAGGGGGGGGGGGGGGGGAGGAAAAAAACTTTGTACACTCAATGAAGCAGAGCTACACCAAATCGATCCCACACGAAAACACAGGAACGAGCTAGGGGCGTAGGGGCGTAGGGGCGTAGGGGCGTGTGCGCTCATAATATAGGTTCACATCATCAAATAATAACATCTCTCCGCATTTCGCACGTGCAGGCCCACTCATCCCTAGTAAAACAAACCCAATGCCAAGGCCGACTCTACTCAAGAGAGGCAAAAAAAAAAAGTAAGGCGAAATGAAAAAAATAAATAAAAAGGAAGAAGAAACGCATAAATATCATTTTATATCACATTATATCAACCCTTTCATCAAGGCAATCAATGGAAGCACGTTGCGTTGCATCATTTCGCGAGAAAATAAAATCATCCTTGAGTAAATATCACAGAACGCAACACTATAATATCCTGAGGCGCGTCCCTTGCGTCATTTATATTTAATCTCTCTTCGATTGGCCCTAATCGAAGCAAAACAAAACGAAGCACTTGACAAATACGACCAAAATACACCCCTATTCAATACAATGCCCTTCAATTATTCTCTACACCACCACCACCACCATCTCCCCTCCCCCGCCCGCTCTTTTCAATATAAGTAGTGACAAGCTGGGTTTATTCCATAGAAGACGTGAATTTGCCTTCAGACCTTCAGGGGAACGGATAGAGATAGACTTCAGGAATGGAATGTGGGTGAGTGGCAATGGGGGCTGGCCGAGGAGGGGGGGGGGTGAGTGGAGAGGGGGGGTGTTGAGTGGATAGGGGGGGCTGAGTGGAGAGGGCGGTTGAGAGTAGAGGGGGTGAGAGGAAGGGGTGAGAGGAGGGGGGGAAGGTGAGCGGAGAGGGGGTGTTAGGGTGTGTGTGTGTGTGGGGGGGGGGGATTACGAGTGCCGAACAGAGAGCTATTAAACATGAACAGGGTTGCGAAAGAGTAAAATATCGCCGTGGAGCCCAGAGACAAGGCCAGCAATGTTGAGTGGCCGGGCCCGGCAGATGCACCACCGTCCTCGGGGACCCCGACCGTTTTTGGGGGGTTATTTTTTCCCGGCTTTTCATTTTATTGTAGATTAATTTTGTTTTTGGTAGCCTATTTCCCCATTTTCGGCTTTTTGTATGCTTCCCGCCCCCCCCCCTCATTTTTACTCCCGTTTTTTCCGAGCCGTCGCAATAATTGTCATTCCCATAACCTGCTATTTGTTACCGCATGGTCCTTTTTCACACCATCTGTACATCGCAAAACGGAGCAAATGCAACATTACGCTTTGTCTTTGTAACCAACTAACGTTTTTGGTGCTTTAAAATTTATTTTTTTTTAGATTGGCCAATATGACGCTTCCCTGCTTCGAGGTGATATTTGATGGGGGAAATGGTATTGTGGAAGAGTTCCCGATGGTACTGTCGTCATGTCCTTGTGGATCTATACTCGGCACCACCGCGCAACCACTCATGTACCCTTGACATTACTAATCAATATCGAGGCCACAATAATATAATGAAGGACATCGTCATCGGAGCGCCACGTCCTGCAATGTGTGTCATTTCGAAAAGAGGGCACTTGTGCTCTCCACCCCCCCCCCCCCCCCACCCCGTAATACACAACACACACACACACACACACACACACACACACACACACACACGGGTTATAGGAAGTGAAGCTGAGAGATAGTTGAGACCCCGCTCGAAACTACCAGCTTCCGTGCAACATTTTTTTCTTGTTTGTTTGTTTCTTCTTCTTCTTCTTCTTCTTCTTCTTCTTCTTCTTCTTCTTCTTCTTCTTCTTCTTCTTCTTCTTCTTCTTCTTCTTCTTCTTCTTCTATCCCGTGGTTGGGGCAATCGTGGGGGGCACCACTGCATCTGACAACCAGCTCTCACCATTTCTCTCTGTCCTCTACCTCTACTTTCCTCAGATTGTCACTACCGGAATCGTGATCGTGAGATTATGGGTTGTTCGGGGGTTCGATCCTCACCTCGGTCCGTCGTTGTGTCCTTGGGAAAGGCACTGCACACGAATGTCCAATTTGGCTCGGTCCTTTCGGAGATGGACATTAAACTCGGAAGTCCCACCTCTTAACCCTATCCGTACACCCTGGGGATAATTTTGTACCCCCGGGGTTGTAATCTTCACATGTTAGAATACTTCCAGTACAAGGATCTCTTTGAAACTTTCAGTATTTCTCAAAAAATCATTTTGACAGACTACTATGCAAATCCATCGGATTAACGAGTAAATTTCCTCTTTGGAAAGTGGTGGCACAGAGTTCCCCACAACGTATGGATACGAAAGTAAAACACGACGTACGGATAGGGTTTTAAATAACCTAATAGTGTTTATACGGACGTTAAACCGTTACCATTTTACCTTTTCAGAGGGGAACATTGACTCAATAATGGTAATCTAGTGCTGGGAAAAGTAAGACAGACAGATAGAAACAACCGAGGGAAAGTAAAGAAGTAGGACTACCAGAAGCGCACTCCAACCAACCGACCGCGTAGCATCCCAAAGGATGATGATGATGATGATGATGATGATGATGATGATGATGATGATGATGATGATGATGATGATGATGATGATAAATAGCATTTGCATTATAGGGCATATCTGCGCTCAACAGCAAGTTCTATGCACTTTACAATCTATATCATTATTTCTCCAAAACGCCCTACAATACTCAGAAATATTCTCGGCTGCCCAGAGGACAACATTACAGTTAGTACAACATATGCAAACTGTGTCAAGGACTCGCAAGATACGTTCAATTTGTCTATTTTCAGAGCAAAGTTTGAAGGAACGGCCACAAGACCACTACGAGTAGACAGGATCAGGAGTCGACGGTGGTCATTTTACTGGAGGGAAAGACTGCACGGGCAATGGCGGTAAAATAACATCGTTCATTTGGGAAAGACACTGTTTTTAACAAAGATATGTTTTTGAAGCTAAATACCACATTCTGTCTCTCTCATAATTGAGAACCTAATAATCTTGTCACTTTATCGGGGATTAATGAAATGCACAAATACATGTACACAGCGAGCTAGAGAGAGAGAGAGAGAGAGAGAGAGAGAGAGAGAGAGAGA
>NW_004797665.1:317884-319918 GCF_000002075.1 Aplysia californica
TTCTCCAAGCACTTTTCTGTGTGACCGTGGCTATGACGTAGCTAGCCTGGGGTGAGTACTTGTGTGACGTGCCTGATCCTGCTCTGTGAGCCGAGGCTTGCCCCCTGTCGTGGGTGGGATTCATAATGCATGAAGGGTTGCAACACGATAATATCATGTCCGGGCCGAAAAGAGCGCGGTGCACGTGCCTCCGACTCTTTCTCCTACTCTCTCACCCTTTCTCTTTCCCTCTTTTTTCTGCCCCCTCCCCCACCTATCATTTTTCTCACTCTCTTTCTCTTTCTGTACCCCTCCCCCCCCCCTTTCTCCTGTGCTCTCTCCCACTTTCTCTGTCGAATATATTGCCCTCTTTCCGAACTAGATCTGTTGTGTCTTTCTGACTGCCTTTTTGTCACCATTGCGTCTCCTCAACGTTTTATCAGTAGAAAGACACAGGCAGAGACACAAAGATATATAATAATATACATGGTATAGATAGATAGACAGATAGAGAGCTAGAGAGGGAGAGAGAGGGAGATAGAGATTCAAAGAGAGATAGAGAGGGAGAGAGAGAAAGACAGACAGACAGACAGACAAACAGACAGACACACAGGCAGACAGACAGATAGCTGTACTTAGAGACAGAGAGAGAGGGAGAGAAAGAGAGAGAGGGAGAGAGAGAGAGAGAGAGAGAGAGAGAGAGAGAGAGAGGGGGGGGTACTGTTATGTCGGCACCTCTAGATGGTACTCTTTTACATCTCCTCCTCTGTTTCTCTCCAGGGTAAGCTTGTTTGTAGATGGACGCAGAGGCACAGTGGCACAGAGAATGGGGAAGGTAATGGCCTTTCAGGTGAGAGAAGATCGTTATGTGAATACGACAGCTGTTATACCACCAGACAGATAACACCACAGACAACGCTGCATCGTACTTCCAAGTTCCAAAGCTTTGGGGGCTTTTTAGTTGAGTTTTGCAGCACAATCAGGGTGTATAAGTGACGAAGATTAGAGCTGTTACTAGAGAGTAAAGAAAAGGGGGAGAGATGAGGAAGACAGATGTTTGACAGGATAGATAAAGAAAATCAAATCATTACACCCGTCAACCACCCACTTTTGGGCTTTAATGGTTCAAAGACTGGCCACTTATTGCATTGTCTAAAGAAAACAGGTCAAAAGCTCAGTCCCAAGGGAGTAGAACGCTTTCAGACAGTTTTAAAAAAAGTTAAAGCATTAAAGTAAAAGCTTTAGAGCATCTGCAACATAATAAGGTCATATAATAAATAAGTGCAGAAAATTAGAAGTGTTACAAGAAAGCAAAACAGAAAGAATGAGGAGACATAAGGGCGATTGAAGGAGCAAACCACACTACACAGCACCCGCCAACCACCCACATAGACAGTTTTTATGGACGTGGAAAACGCTAGGAAAGCATAAACGCTTATCCGTACAGCCGGCATTTATGACTGTATCATGGGTGCCAAGGCAGAGAAAGAACAATTTTACTAGGTAGAAAAACGGAACACTAGAGAAAATTATCATTGGACAGCAGACTGAAACCATATGTAATTCATGTGTATTCTTGATAAAACAAAAGCAAAAAAACAAAAAACAAAACAAAACAACAACAACAAAAAACAGCAGCCCCGGAACATCCATTCTGAACTCTTTTAGTTTTTTAGTAGAGGTTTTACGGCACTCGCAACATCATAAGGTCATATGAGCGCCAGAAGATTAGAGGTGTTACAAGAGAGTAACAAACATAAAAAAGAAGGAGGGGAGATAAGGACGATAGATCTTTGATAGGAAAGAAGAAGCAAACCACACCAGAGCACCCGCCAACCACCCACTGTGAAGACTGAAACCATCTGTAATTCCTGTGTATTCTTAATAAAACAAAAGCAAAAAAACAACCCCCCCAAAAAAACAACAACAGCCCCGGAACATCCATTCTGAACTCTGTACTAGGGAGATAGGATGCTTTCCTGAACAGGTTTATCAGTTGAAGAATGCTGACTTTAGGTTTTGAACAGGTTTATCAGTTGAAGAATTGTGACATTA
>NW_004797665.1:323481-325549 GCF_000002075.1 Aplysia californica
GCTAACTCGTTTGTCGTAGAGGTTCTAACCCATTTGCAGAAGCTGTTCTATCATATTATTTTCCGAAAAGGTGCACTTACATATTATCCTGATTTTGCTAAAGCGACTCATTGCCCAACTCTACCCAAAACCCCCCCAAAAACAAGCAGCACAAGGTACTTACATTCAGCAAAACGGGAAAAGAAATGAAACAGTTAACAGAAAATACAGGTGAAACAGACAATTTTACATGTTAAATCTTTTAAAATAATACACAACAAGGGATTAATTTTCAAATATTCTTTTCTTTCTTCTCGTAATCTAGCTGAAGCGACTTTCCAGCATGCAAACGAGCTAATCACTTGAAAGATTTTGCATCACGTGCCAAAGACAACATTCCTGTTACACATACATGAAGACTTCCAACACAGATTCACGAGAGCATCGAAGGCAATCAACTAAAAAAAGAAATATATCTTTGCTTACATTCTGCCGCCTAATCTAAATTCCCACTCAAGGCACACGCCAAATCAAATCTGTGATGAGTGCCTATAACAAGCTCAAACAGCTTTATGTGATTAACCCTTTATAGGTACCTGTACACATTTCTTCGGTTTTAATGTAGGAGATTTTACGCCTTTATCGACACAAGTTAGATCATTTAAGAGGCAGCTTACGACCCTACTTGGTCGCTTTAAAGCACAAGGGGGCTATCCCGATAAATATTGTTTTGAGAAAATCGAAGTTAAACGTTTTTGGATCCTTTTTCAGTCTCTTTAAAATACAAGGAGAGTGTTCTCTATAGCCAAACAAATATACACATCAATGAAACCAAACTTCTCCTATAGGTAGGGCAATGACCACTTTTGGGTTAGGTCAAGATTTCTGGAAACCCCCGAAATATGGGTTAGCCCAGTTGTCCTTAAAAGCGTCCAATTGTCCGGTCCAAATAAGGCAGGGATACAACAACGTGTAAGAAGACAGACCGAGATATTCGATAAACATTTCTCCCCATTCGAGAATCGAAATCCGGTGTGGGATATTCGATAAAAAATTCTACTCCATTTGGGAATCGAACTCCGGTCTGGGATATTCGATAAAAATGTCTACCCCATTCGGGAATCGAACTCCAGTGTGGCATATTCGATAAAAATGTCTACCCCATTCGGGAATGGAACTCCTGTGTCCCGCGTGCGACAGGCAAGAGCCTAACCGCAATACAACAGACGTCAGTAACTTCTTCTTAAACGACTACGTTTAAAATATTACTAGTTTCATGACGCTACTGATAGGTTCTTCTTCTCCCCTTTCCCTTCGGGATGTCTCTGCTTGTCTGCCTCGCCTTTTCCCTAAACAAAATGACCGTTATCTACATAATGCGTTTCTTGTCTTTGAATCAAACAAACAAACCGCCCTAAACACTTACACGCCAGCACACCGCATTCTCCACATTTTTGGGTATGAGAACCTGCCTCGCAATGCTCACCTCGTAACACGACTCCAGACTGCGTCCTTTGAACCTCCCATTATCTGCGAGCTCGCGGCAGTAAAGGTTTAAATTTTTGGCTGTCCGTTTGTTTTAATGGTGGGTGGAGAAAACCCCATTAAATGGACGCTCTGAGATAAGAACATGATTCAGAAAGACGAGTTAAGGGAGGGTTAAAATCTAAAGCTCCGACCAAAACAGCAAAAAACTGTGCGCAGCGTGTGTGTGTGTGTGTGTGTGTGTGTGTGTGTGTGCGAGTGTGTGTGCGTGCGTGCGTGTGTTAGTGTGTGCGAGCTCGCGCGCGCATGTAAGTGTTAATATGTGTACGTACATGAGTGTATCTCATTTTACTCAGATAATATATTGAGGTACAGGAAAAACATTAATAAGTAAAAACAACCCCATACTCCTCCCATTCCTCTCGAGTCTCAAGAGGAAAATCAATATATGGGAAGTAAATTAACAATGTTTTGTGGCTTCGCTGACGAGGGAGACAGGTAAAGGGAGAAAAAAAAACCCCATCCCAAAACTAGAGGTGGGCAGAATCCGGATAATCTATCCGAATAACCGGATAATTAGCAATGAAACATTGTCCGAATTCAG
>NW_004797665.1:326248-327689 GCF_000002075.1 Aplysia californica
TACATACATACATACATACATACATACATACATACATACATACATACATACGTACATACATACATTCATACATCAACACGCACGCAAGCACAGAAAAAATCTCACAAAGTCTGAATGTAAAGTAAGCAAATCGGAAAACGAATATTAACAACAATAACAACAACAAAAACAACAACAGCAGCAACAACAAAACCGTTCCCATTTTCTCAAACCAAAGCAACAAACGACTCACAAGAAAACATATCAAAGTCAAACAAACAAACAAACAAACAAACAAACAAATATGCTCGGAAACAAGCAAACAGGCCAAGCCACAACCAATTGAAAACTTCAAATCTTGTGCATCATTTGCCAAAATTTCAAACATATTCATAGAGTAGAGATGTCCATTTTGAGATACGTGTGCCATGGCGGTGAAATCAGGCGTTCCTCAAAATAATGAGATCGAAGAAACCGAGATTTTCCCCCTCCCGTCTGGCAATTTTTATCGAAATTGTTGTTGTTGTTGTTTTGGGCTTAAAACCTTTTATGTCCATAAAAACACATATTCCTACTTGGATTTTTACTGAAAAAGATTGATCAAAATCACGCCAAAAACACGTGAATTTGCAATTTCTAATGACATTACACTTGATCTCGCTCCCCTCAACTCAAATCCACACAAATTCTCAATATCATGTAATTTGAAAATCTCATTTTTAAAATGCTTTCCTTTGCACTGTACAACCACCACCGTCTGTGGGACTCTTTTGCTCTCTTCCTCTCTCCTTTTCTCCGTCTCTAAATCTCTGTCTGTTTGTTTGTCTCTCAGTCTGCCTGTCTGTCTGGCTCTGTCTCTGTCTCCCTTCCTCCCCTTACCCCCCCCCTCCTCCTTCTCTCTCTAGTTCACTTTTTCTCCCTCGGTAAATCTTTGACATTACAAACCGTCTGTGTCGTTATACCCGATTCCTTACAGTTCATCCACTCTTCTTTCCATTTTTAAAGCCTTGTTCTGAATACTTGTAAAAGATAATATTCACGGAGCAGAAACGTTCCTATTGCCCCCTTTTTGGATGCGCCCAGGTGATCATGTTGCATTATTAAGTCACTCTACTTTACGAACCGTCAGGAGATGTCGACTCCCCTTTCATTTCTGCCAACACTCGCCGGAAGCGAAGACAAGCCCCTTCAGTATAAACTACTATAATAATCGTGCGAATGTTTACACAGGCCTTGCCCAACCCTCTGGAAGATGGCAGAAGATATTTGGAGACGTCTCCGGCGAGCACCCAGGAACTATTCGGAGACGTTCTCCCGCACCCAGATGCACTGCTTTGTGGGGTCAAACTGCGTATTGTTTAGTGCAGATCACACACATATCCACTAAAACTGTAGCAAATCAATTATTTTCAAGAAAATTTCAAACCTAAAGAAAGAGGACAAACAACCAGATGTCAATAGC
>NW_004797665.1:330060-332088 GCF_000002075.1 Aplysia californica
CCCCCCCGTCCTATCCTCCAAAAACCGACAACAAAAAACACCCCCAACCTCCCATGAAAAAGAAAAACAAAAAACTATCGCTCCAGAGCAGAGAGATAATAAATATACTCTTATCTGGACAGAAGATAACCCTATTTTTTCCTCCTCCTCCTCCTCACTGTCTTCAGCTCCAGTAGGCAGACGGGCAGATCGTTCGGGACAAGCCTGGCAGTTGGCCTAGCCCGTCAGAGGGGAACGCGGCGTGTGTGATGCCAGCCAGTGGAGGTGGGCAAAATCCGGATAACCTATCCGGATAGCCGGATAATTCATCAATGAAACATTTTCCGAATTCAGACTCTAAACTCTCTTTCCTGACCCGGGTGCCGAAGTGGGTGCACCCATTTGCTGAAGTGGTTCTTTCCCGTTTTTCGAAGTGGTTCTATCTAACCCATGCTATCGCAACGGTTTAAAACACATAAGCCAAAGAGGTGCACTAACATATTATCCGGATTGTGCTGAAGCGGCTCATTGCCCAGCCCTACCAGCCAGCCACGAGCCATGAGTACCAGGCGGCTCAACCACGGGCCTTACGTGAGCGCAGGGAGATCTGGCTGATCGTTTCCAGCAGTCACTGCCTCCTCTTGTACTACCTACTCCAGTCTACCAACGAATCCGACCACCGTAGTATAATATTCTGACACGCCCTCTCCTTCTATTATATGCTGGGGTGTTGATGTCAAAACGGAATGCTTTTGAGAGACAAAGAACCCCCCATCGACTTGAACACCGGTTGATTTGTTGTATGTCTGCTGGAAAATTCTTCTTGTTTTAGTTCTACCTTTGGTCAGCACTTTTTGGCTCTCGAAATTTCCAGCTCCAACTGTGGATTTTTCCTCAGAATTTTGATATATAGTCAAGGTCGTAAACACACATTCTTTGCGAAACATCCAAGGGAAGGGATATACCATTTCCGAGAAAGGCAGATTTTTCAGGGAAAGAAGATAAATCTGATAAACATCACTTGAAATTATTTTAGTTTTCATGTTCACCAGGAACATAATTATTATCATCATCATTCCATATTGCACACACCACACAGCGCCGACGCCCAATGAGAAGAATAAAAGGAAAAACCAACAGTATACCTCAAGGCACGGAGAACGGAGCACATTGTCGTACCCACCTCACCTTAAACGAACTATGGCAGATCAATTACAACCCGGCATTCTATCACTCTTTAGCCACACCCACTGACTTATGCTCGTCCCCAAAAGAATAATAATAATGACAGTAATTTAACACTTTAAACAGTACTTGGCCTTCAACAAAGGGCCAAATGAAAAAAAAATATTAACAAAAGTTCCGAGACAGGTGAGGCGCACTGTGCACTTCATACAGCCTACTCTCCCACCTTTCTCCCCTTCCCCCTCTCTCTCTCTCTCTCTCTCTCTATTTCTCTCTCTCTGTCTCTCTCATTCTCTCTCCCAACTCACACACACACCCCAGTTAGGTTTCTGGGTGAACTCTCTCTCTCTCTCTCTCTCTCTCTCTCTCTCTCTCTCTCTGTCTGTCTCTCTCATTCTCTCTCTCCCAACTCACACACACACACCAGTTAGGTTTCTGGGTGAACTCGAACGACTTTTCCCCTCCATGCTCGTCAATCAACGCCGCTTTGACACTAACACTCGCCATAACATGCTCATCTGCCTGGAAGTTTTTCTGCACCGACATCTATTTTGACTGACTACCCTATCAGTCTGCAGCCTATCTGGGCACGCAGGCATACGCAAAACACACTAACCCAGAAGTAATCGATGCCACAAACCCATCTCCAGAACCGAAGACTTAATGAAGTGTTGTAAGGAAGAGATGGGTTGGAGGAGAGGCATTTTAAGTCAAATGGTGGAGAAGATGCGTCTTTCGTTATCAGAATGACTTCTTGCTACTGAGGCCTCGTGTGTGTGAGTGAGTTGGTGTGAGTGCGTGTGTGTGTGTGTGTGTGTGTGTGTGTGTGTGTGTGTGTGTGTGTGTGTGTGTGTGTGTGTGTGC
>NW_004797665.1:332397-333617 GCF_000002075.1 Aplysia californica
CGTGCGCGCGCGCACGCGTGCGTACTTGTACGTGCGCTTGAGTGCAAGTATATGCAGGTATTTGAAAGTGTCAGCAAGTGTACTTCGTGAACGTGCACAAACGCACGCACGATTACTCCCAACCAACAGTCTACCATTACTAAACAAACACCTTCAGACGTAAAAAAAAACCCCAACTGTCATCACACTTCGATGAGTCACTGTCGTCCCGTCCCTCGTGCTAGTACCTACGTCTTCCACTTGGAGCGTGATGAGTATTTCTGCGAAATCGTGAGTATTCCTGTGATATTTCTGTGAAATCGTGAATATTTCTGTGATATTTCTGTGGACATCGTGAGAATTTCTGTGATATTTCTGCGACATCGTGAGTATTTCTGGGATATTTCGGTGACATCGTGAGTATTTCTGGGATATTTCTGTGGACATTGTGAGTATTCTTGTGATATTTCTGTGAAATCGTGACTATTTATGAGATATTTCTGTGACATCGTGAGTATTTATGTGATATCTCTGTGACATCGTATTTCTGAGATATTTCTGTGAAATCATGACTATTTATGTGACATTTCTGTGACGTGAGTATTTCTGTGATATTTCTGTGGACATGGTGAGTATTTCTGTGACATTTCTGCGACTCTGAATTGCCTGTGACTCTCCCCTCCCGCACCCAATCGGTCTTTTCCGCTACCTGAACAGCTCCCGGTAAATGTCGACTACGGGGTCTCGGCCGGAGCCCATGCCACGATACCCACCAGCTGCCCCCTATATTATTTTGACATTTCCCAGCTGCACCCCAGGGCCGCGGGGCCGAAGGAAGTACACCCACACAGGGGCCGCAGACGGCCTGCCATCAATAACACCACGTCTATTTCTACACCCGCCGACAACTACCACCACCTGAAACGAATTGTCTCCCTATTTCTTGTCAAAATTTTTCTTTTTTTTTTTATTTCCTCGTCGTTTCTTTCTCCCCCCCCCCCTCTTCCTCCCACCACTTCCTCTTCGTGACCTATTTGTATCTAGTAGGGCTGTTTCCACGACTCAAAGGGAACCGAACCCTTACCACTCACAAACAGTGTGTTGTCAATAACAACAAGTCTATTTCCAGACCGAAGACACCCTCACCACCTGAAACGAACGACCGAGAGTTCCCACTTTCCCCTCTCTTTCTTTCATCTATTCCACACATCTAAACATACACACACACACACTTACACACC
>NW_004797665.1:334998-340413 GCF_000002075.1 Aplysia californica
CTCGCTCCTGGACAGACACAAAGATAAAACCAAACACTCCCAATAAGACCCTCATAATTTGTAAACTTTTCTCTCTCTATTCGAACTTGGTACTTCCATGTTAAGGACGATCGTAACTACGCTGAGTGGATCAACCCAACCACATTGCGTCTTCTCAGTTTTAGTAAGTGTTTTACGGCACTTGCAACACAATAAGGTCACATAAGTGCCGAAGATTAGAGGTGTTACAAGAGTAACAAAAAAAAAAACCAACAACAAAGAAAGAGGGGAGATAGAGACGATAGATGTTTGATAGGAGAGAAAAAGCAAACCACACCAGACCACCCGCCAACAAACTACATTGCGTCTTCGCAGTACACCCACACTCGAAGGTCGGTTCCAGCTAGTATAGTTTTACTGAGTAAAACGAAGCACATCCACACAACAGCATCTATACAGACAAACGGTGGGGGGTGTCTTGTGGTCTAGAAGTAAAGTGTTCCTCTCTTATTCAACAGGTGCCGGTTTCGAAACCTGACAGCGACGGAACATTTTTTCTTCTTCTAAAATGTTCTCCTTTCATCCCCTTTCCTGCTCTCTAACCATGTTCTGTCGTATGCTTTCGTCTCCACTGGCCATATGCAGTTGCAAGCACCGTAAAACACTTATTTAAAAAAAAAAAGAGAAGAAAAAAGATCACGGGTCATCAAACTACGCCCTATGGGGTTTGTCCGTCTGTCCCGGCGCAATATGCCATCATGCGGTGGAAAATTTGGCAGATGTCGCGTTTGTAACGTGCACAGGTCAACAAAATAATTTAATCATTTCACTGCACTCGGCGGTGCAAATTAAACGTGCTTTTATGGACTTCATAACTAGACTACCAGCTAATGTATTTTGCGTATTGATAAATCAATAGGTGGGTTGTCTTTTATTTATTTTTTGATGTATTCAGGCTTGTATGGAACAGAATAGTTATCTGGTCCCAGCTCGGCATTCTCTGTTATCCGACCAAGGACCTTACAACAAGCCCAGTTTAAAAGAAAAAACATGGCGACCCTAATGCTATAATACAAGCAAACAGACAGGAACAACAGAGGGAAAGAAAAGAAGTAGGACTCGCCCGTGGCTGAACTACGATGCAGACAACAGTGGTTCGAACCCCCGAAGGGGATATTCCTAAACAAGGGTTGTCGGACAGTTTTTTTTCATAATTCCCCAACCACTTGAAATGTGAAAAAATGGTATTGGTTTGGCATCCTTTTCAACACGCTAAGGTTATTACTTAAGACACAAAACCTCCGAATTTAACGTCCATCTCTGATTGGGTCAAACCAAAGAGGAACATTTTTGTATAAGCCTAGTGCATTTTCAAAGGACACAACGTGGGTGGTTGGCGGGTGCTCTGGTGTGGTTTGCTCCTTCTTTCCTATCAAACATCTATTATTCTGATCTCTCCTCTTTCTTTTTTGCGTTTGTTACTCTCTTGTAACACCTCTAATCTCCTTGGCGCTTAAATGACCTTATGCAGTTGCGAGCGCGGTAAAACCTCTACTAAAACAACATCTAATCTCCGGCTCTTATATGACCTTACTGTGTTGCAAGTGCCGTAAAACTCTTACTAAAAAAGGACACAACATCGGGCCGAGTTGAGCCTCGAAAACCCCCCAACCCGCAGTCTCACGATGAGGAGTCTCAGGTCTACGCCACAACGCACGTCACTTCACCCAATAGGGGCCAATTCTAGCGAAGGCAAACTTCAAACCACTTTAGATCTTCGTTAAAAAATCTTTAAAAGGCGAAAATCCTGACATAAAACCACAGGTTTAATAAGCATGTGCTGGAACCTTAAATTCTGTCACCCAAGCGCAAATACACATTTTTAAAAAACACAAAAAACCCAGGGAAGTTAACAGTTCAGTCAAACAAAGGGTTGGGACATAATTACACCCAAAGCGCTCTTCGGTTAAAAAGCAATAGTTAAATATAGACAAAAGAATGAAAACGAAAATGTCAGAGATAAAAGGTTAATGACAAAGACCAGCAATCAAACGACACGACGAGGACCGGGGTTCTCGTGTAGGAAAAAAAATCGAACCAAATCGTGTGACTGTATCGATTGTGGCAACGTAATGATAACAATGGAAATAATGATAGTTCACTTTTTGCCATTTCGGTCTCACTCCCCCCTCCCTCTCTTTCCCCTCCCTCCTCTCTCTCTTCTCTCCCTCTTCTCTCCCCCCCCCTCTCTCTCTCTTCTCTTCCCCCTCTCCTCCTCTCCCTCTCTCTCTCTCCCTCTTTCTCTCTCCCTCTTTCTCTCTACCCCCCCCTTCTCCCTCTTTCTCTTTCTCTCCCTCCCACCCCCCCTCTCTCTCCCGATACAGCTGTAACTCGAGAAAGGCAATCTCGTGCAAACAATTAAGTCGAATCCCCTATATTTCCCCCCATCTAACAATCACGCCTAAATTTAGCGGTGGTAACGAGTTGTGTTTGTTTGACGGCGGCTGGAACATTTGGAGCGACTACTGAACCACGAGTCGTTTATCTTCTCAATGAGCTCGGAACATCCACCTTCCCTCCTCCCTCCCCAAACTCCCCAGACCCTAGCCTACAACATGCGCATCGATCGAATGGCACACAGCACACAAGATAAGGACAGAACTACTGTTATATTATTGAGGGAATAGGGGCGGGGGGTGGACGGAGGGGACGGATCTAGAGGTGAGGGTTGGGAAACGGGGGATGATTGGGAAAGGGAAGTTCAACAACAGTTTTAGTAAGAGTTTTACGGCACTTGCAACACAATAAGGTCATATAAGTGCCGAAGATTATAGGTGTTACAAGAGAGTAACAAACACAAAATAGAAGGAGGGAGAAAAGGACGATAGATGTTTGATAGGAAAGAAGGAGCAGGCCACACCAGAGCACCCGCCAAGCACCCACAAAGGGAAGTTCAGTTTTAGTAGCAGTTTCACGGTACATGTACGCACTTGCAACTCAATTAGTTCATATACGAGCCAAAGATTAGAGGTGTCACTAGAGAGCAACATACACAGAGAAGAAGGAGAGATAATGACGACAGATATTTAATAAGAAAAAAAGTGGAAACCACACCAGAGCCCCATGGGAAATTGGAGGAGGATTTGAATTGAATTTATGTTGAGAAAACGGAGGCAGACAGACTGTATAACGACAATTCAAAGCAGGAGAAACAAAATTAAATGGATAGAAAGAAACATAGCAGGGTGAAGGAAAAACAAAGCAATGTAGGACACATCAGTGGCGCACCTTAACCACCAGAGAGAGAGAGAGAGAGAGAGAGAGAGAGAGAGAGAGAGAGAGAGAGAGAGAGAGAGAGAGAGAGAGAGAGAGAGAGAGAGCAGAACACAACAAAGGAATACGGCCGCATTTGCTCGCTTTATTACTGTCAAACTGGAGTACCGGAAAATGATGCTCGGTCAGTTTGAGAATGAGAACAACTCCCCCCCCACACGACCCATAAATTTAAAAAAAAGCAACACACACAAAAGCAAACAGGCAAACCAATATTAAAAAGAGGGGCGACAGATGTACACATAGACCGACAGAAAAACAAGAATTAAATTAAATGAGAAGTGTTGGCTTCCACAAACAGCAGATTTAAACTAGTGCTGGGCGATTAGGTTCCCGATTATTGAAAGTTGGGAACCGTAGGAATCGACTGCGAACTCAATTACTTACTTTCCGATTAGGTGATTTCTTCCGGTGGTTAGACGGTTGGCTTCGAACAACTTTTCAAGATTTAGGACAACCTTGATTTCGGAACACTATAAAGCATCAACTTTTATTTTTCAAAAACAAATCCTTAAAAAATTTATTTTAGTGATTAAAGTAACTGGTTACCGTTGGTTTACGTAAAAAGGAGTCGGAACCTTTCTTCTGTAGCATTAACAAAGATAGTGAATAACAAGATGGGCCACTCAGCCAAAAAAGTGTCCGCAGGAAGTATGCTCTTCAGATGGCGCTGCAGTCTGTTTTGAAGCTCTCTTTCGTTTTTCCAGAAGAAGAATAGGAATAGCACCTCCTTGCGTGCGCAGATCGACTGCTGTTCATCAGCAGTTCGGGTACGTTCAGTGCGGAGTTTTAGTTTTTTAAAATTTTAATGACCTCTCGCCTTTCATTCTAAAGTCAACTTAAACGAAGAAAACCATCACCCTTTCCTCCGGTATAGAGGTTTTTTGTCAGCGTAACCATTAAAAAAAAAGCGTTCTTCCGAAATTTATCCCAAAACTTGCTAGTTTCACTTTGATTTTTAAAAACTCAAGTAGGGTAACTCTGTTCGCAAAGAGTGCGCTTTTGTGAAGAGGGCGCCACCAAATTTGGAGGACACTTTTTAAATTGGCTCAAAGAGAGAAGTGGCCCATCTTGTTATGTACTATCATTGGCATTAATCGTGGGAATCAGTTCCAGAATCGATTCTTCGCCCAGCTCTAAATTTGAAACCCCTCACACACGGGGGGTCACAGAGGAAGGTAAGAACAACGAGTAAGTCAAATACTAGCGGGATCTCCACAAGACTCCAAAAGCCACAGGTATAAAACTGACCAGAGAAAGGGGTGAGAGAACAACGTGATGGTCGTAAAGGGGAATGGAAAAGCTTGAGAAGGGATAAAAGCAGATAGGCGGCTGGGTTCTCGCGGTGCAGTCGTCTGAGATAGGAGGGTCAATAATATATTTGAGTGTGATTGTAGCCTGGTTCCTGGTACAAACGGCTCCAAGTCGAGACAGAGAACGGGGAGATAGAGAGGAAACGGGGTGTAAATCTGAAGCAAGTCTTAAAATGAATTACACGTACGCTCCAAACAGAAGTAATTGCATGGGGAATGTAATCGTAAAGCTCAGAAATGCACACAAAAATTATGTTTTTTATCTTGAAGAGAAGGTTGTTTTTTTCTTTTGGAAGGGATGAAATTTGGGGGAAGTGGTGGAGATACAAGTGATCCTTTGTCCCCTACATATCCAAAACTGTGTGTCCATCTCTCTAAATTTATCTAAATTATGTATATATGAGTGTGAGCGCGCGCGTGTACACACAAACAAACACACTCACACAACTACACGCGCGCGTGCACGCACAGTTGGGGGTAAAAGGAACTTACAACTTACTGTATAACCCTCCTTGGGGGTAACATAATAATATCTCCCCAACTCGATAGACAAACCCCCAGTAAGAAACAGCAGAGCTTGGTGAGACGAAAGCACGAAGGATGGATGACCCGGGCCCGCCGCCGAGACGGAAGCAACACGGCGGAAACAACAAGGAGACGTCCAAATATGACAGGAATACAGAGATAAAGGAAGCAAAGGAAAGCTTCAAGGCTGTCCGGAAGAAGACGTTCGTTTGTTTCCAGCCGTTTGCTAGTTTGCTTTTGGCTTTCTCCACCCCAACCCCCCCCC
>NW_004797665.1:340928-348738 GCF_000002075.1 Aplysia californica
GAACACCGAGAGAGAGAGAGAGAGAGAGAGAGAGAGAGAGAGAGAGAGAGAAGCTTGATGATGGAAAAGGGAGAGAAAGAGGTTTTCACCGGGAGGGGAGATAAAAACTATACCGGGAACCGAGGGAATGCTGAGTACTGGGGTCCAGAGCATTCTACAGATACCACCGAGCCCTTCCACTACTTCCTCTTCGATTCTCTTCCGATCACCTTTTCCCAGGCAAAGGTAAAAGTACTTTTGCCATCCCTCGACCTTCTCATTTTTAGTTTTAGTACGAGTTTTACGGCTCTTGCAACACAATTAGGTCATTTAAGTGCCGAAGACTAGAGGTGTTACAAAATAGCAAAATTAGGTCATATAAGTGCCGAAGACTAAACGTGTTACAAAAGAGTAACATACAAACAAATAAAGGAGGAGAGGTAAAGACGATATTTTTTTTTTAAATAAGAAAGAAGAGTAGACCACACCAGAACACCTGTCAACCGCCCTCACACTTCTCAGGCACACGTTATGCTCAGTGGTAGAGACGCGGTGCCCCTGAGGTCCAGGTGCGGAGGGGTACTCATGGCACCCGGAGAGAAAGAATATATAGGGGGATACGTGGAAAAATATATTTTGATACGAAAAGAATATAAAAAGGAATACAAGGGGTTATATGGTCGCTTATAAGGACAAGCGGGCTAACCCAGATTTCGGGGGTTTCCAGAAATCTTGACCCACACCAAAAATGGGCATTGCCCTACCTATAGTGGAAGTTTGGTTTCATTGGTGTGTATATTTGTTAGGTTATAGAGAAAACTCTCCGTGTCTTTTAAAGAAACTGAACAAGGGGCAAAAACTTTACCTTCGATTTTCTCAAAACAGCATTTTTTGGGACAGCCCCATAGCGCTTAAAAGCGACCATATGGACAAATACATTTTGACACGACATGACTATAAAAAAACGAATATAAGGTGGGAAGGGAAAAAAATATTTTAACCACACACTGAGAATATTATATACTACGACTACATCACAATGGTAGAAGCAACGATTAAGTACCTGTACCAAGGTAAGTTTGGTTTTAGTAAGAGTTTTACGGCACTTGCAACACAACAGGGTCATTTTAGTGCCGAAGATTAGAGGTGTTACAAGGAAGTAACGAACACAAAAAGGAGGAGGGGAGATAAAGACGATAGAAGTTTCATAGGAAAAAGGAGCAAACCACACCAGAGCACCCACCAACCACCCACTACCAAGGAAAATATGCAAGGGAGTCGAGGGTGGACTGACCAATAGGTAACTATGGATGACCATGCAGACAGACGCACAAGATAGATCGATCGACTGATCGATCGATCGGTAGGTAGGTAGGTAGGTAGGTAGGTAGGTAGGTAGGTAGATAGGTATGTAGGTATGTAGGTAGGTAGGTAGGTAGACATGTAGGTAGGTAGGTAGGTAGGTAGGTAGGTAGGTAGGTAGGTAGGTAGGTAGGTAGGTAGGTAGGTAGGTAGGTAGGTAGGTAGGTGGGTAAGTAGATAGGTAGGCAGGTAGTGACAAAACTCACTGTTTCTCACCCCTACCTGTCCGTGACACGTGCACACACATACAAACGCACATTAATATTTTGTTTATATTATACACACCTACATAAACGCACACACATATACACGTTAACATTTTGTTTATATTATATACACCTACATACATACACATACATAATATTTTGTTAATATTATACACACATACACACATAAACACACACATTAATATTTTGTTTATATTATACACACCTACATACATACACACATTAGTATTTTGTTTATATTATACACACCTACACACACACACACACACACACACACACACACACACACACACACACACACACACACACACACATAATATTATACAAACAGAAGGAAAGACGAAGCGAGAAGAAAGCAGGCACGAGAAATGGACGGACGGAGGGGAATGAGTGGAAGAAGGAGGAAAGAGACGACGGTGTTATCTTATCAGCCAGCATACTGGGCTCACCCGGAGCGCCTATCGCCGGAGACTGGAGCACTAGCAAGCAGCGCGCGTCAACATCACATATCGGACGCTGCCCACGGTGCGTCGGGAGGCCCAGATGGATTTTACAGGTGGATAGATCGACAGAGAGAGAGAGAGAGAGAGAGAGAGAGAGAGAGACGTCTGTGCCCGTCAAGCGACAAAACACTGTACGAAACAAATACAGTTATTACGTAAATAATAATGTACATGATGTATACAGTCCACCAGCTGATGATGGAGACAATCAGCCTGGCCACACTGAAATGGACCCTTCTGAAGAGGGGTGAGGAAGCATGGAGCACCCCGTCTTCCTAAGACCCCAGATCTACATTCAAGTAATTCAAGTAAGTATACAGTCCAACCTGTCCAAGACGACCATTCGTTGTTGAGGAGGAAGGCGGTCTTCTTGCACTAGTAGTTCTCTGGGACAGCGTCATTATAATATAGAGGTAAAAATATGCAAAGACCGGGGCCGAGGAGGGGGGTGGGTGAGAAGTGGTCGTTTGAACCGGTGATTGTCTTAGACAGATGGTCCTCAGAGCAATTTAGGCTGTAGGGTTTTTAAAATTTTTAATTGACTTTTTTTAAACAGGAAAATCTTAAAACATTCCTATATTTAAACACTTTCCCATACTATGTGTATTTTGAAGCGCATAAAACCACGTCCTACAAAAACATTTAACAAAACTCAAGCATTTCACTCATCCCAGGACATGATTTTAAAGCAAGCTTAACGGTCCACTTCAAGTTCAAAATCGTTCGTAAACGCACTGGACTTAAACCTAGTTTGATTCGATTCAGGAGACTTCAAGCGCACTGAGCTCAATCTGGGTTTGGATTTTTAAAGTAAGTTTTACGGCACTTGCAACACAATAAGGTCATATAAGTGCCGAATATTAGAGGTGTTACAAGAGAGTAACAAACACAAAATACAAGGAGGGGAGATAAGGACGATGGATGTTTCACAGGAAAGAAGGCGCAAACCACACAAGAGCACTCGCCAACCACTCACTCAATCTGGTTTGATTCGATTTAGAAGTTGCGGTCTTTTCCCACACTCTGAAGGCAGCCGCGGTGGTGGTGGTGGTGGTGGTGGTGGTGGAGGAGCGAAACTCACCTGACAATACATGCCAATCTAGGCGATCAGCCCAAGCAGGAGCGTAGTGGGGGAAAACACCTCACCTCACCTCACCTCGCCCAGATCTCATTTCTGTACTCCAAGCAGAGCGTGCCCATCTGAGCAGCACTCAACACTAACAAACATACACGCATGTGTGCGCGTGCACCCACACACACACACACACACACACACACACACACACACACACACACACACACACACACAATGAGCCGTTTTCATAGGGGTGAGCAAAGTCACCCGATATCGTTGTGGGATGAAGACGTGGAACAGGTTACTACAGGAAAAAAATTATGAGGCCAGGACTTTTGAAAGACTAAGACAACTCCAGAAAGAGAGAGAGAGAGAGAGAGAGAGAGAGAGAGAGAGAGAGAGAGAGAGAGAGAGAGAGAGAGAGAGAGAGGGGGGAGGGGGGGAGGGAGAGGGAGGGGGAGGGAAGCAAGGAAAACAATAACACACAAGTGAGCACAAATACACACATGCATATTACATACACACACAAAAAAGCCCGTTCCTTTTCAATTTGGTAAACTGACATAACTGTACACAACAACAACAAAAACAATAACAACAACAATTCGTCCGTCAATATCAGACGATGACCAGAAGAACCAGAATGACCATAAACAAACACATCATTGTTCGCACCGCCCCCCCCTCCCCCCCATTTAGAAGGAACAAAGATAAGGACGAGAGATATATATGTGATAGGAGAGAAGGCCGAGCAAACTACACCACAACACCAATCAACCGCCTACGGGTGCAGTGGAGAGCAGAAACTTACACAAGACATATCAATTACCATCTAATCGACGGCCTACACAAACCTGTACGTAATCAGGGTCAAAACAAGAAATAGATCTGCATAAAGTTGCAAAATAAAACGCAACCCTCTTCAGCGCGGGAGACATTTATACGATATTGTTTTGAGTTTGGAAAAGAGACCACTCATTGGTGTTTGATGAAATTTTTATAAAGTTAAAGAGAAGCGCATCAAAAAGGAAAGAGATACGTGTGCATTAACTTGTGGTTACGACGAAGAATCCGCCCAGAAGGCAGCCGAATTTCTCCATCACACGCAGACACCGGGGACTTTTGCTCAAGGCTAATGAATAGATTGGCCCCCGTTTTATCAAATTGGCCGAGTGTCAAACAAGCTATCTGCACCGTGATAAACTATTTGCCACCCATACTTCCCAAATTCAGCAGTAACAACGGGCAGCCTGTTCACAAATGACGGCAGCACAGTTCCCAGTGGGACCCACCCATCCCTCCACCAGCCACACAACACAATGTTGTAAAAGCCAGCAGGAGGAGAATATCAACCTAAAGTAGAGTCGACATCGGTCCGAATTTACAGAACAAGCGCAGCGCTAATGGCCGACGGGCAAGATTTTTTTTGGGCGGACGCCAGTTTAAACGAGCCCGATTCCGTTTCTAAAGAACATGGCTGATGTTTCCGGTGTCCTCGGGGCTCGGTAACTCGGGGAATAACTCGGGAGAGAATGAGTGAAGAAATGTTGGCGGTGGTTTGTTCGCCCTATATTATTATATAGGACAACAATCATGGAACTTTTGAAAAACATGCGCTGCTATCTCTTTTGATAAAGGAGTGCAACTGAAATGGCAAGGGTCTTTTGCTTCTTGTATTTAATATCACCGGGCAGGTAAGTTAAAATGTTATGATGATAACGCGAAGAATACGGCTCATGGCATTTGAAAAAAGGAAAAGAAAAGAAGAAAAAAACCCAACCCAGAACACAAACACAAAGAAAAAACGTCTAGAATTATTATACTCCGGCGGGCGGTACAAAAATTATAGTCTTTTAAAAGTGGCAAATGAGGGCGCTGGTTATAAAAAGTCTGACAAGCCCAGATCTACTGTTCTATCTTCATTCTTACAGACACTTGCTGGGTTTTGTCATTTTTGTTTTCGTAAGAGTTTTACGGCACCTGCAACACAATTAGATTATATAAGTACCGAAGATTAGAGGTGTCACAAGGGAGTAACAAACACGAAAAAGGAGGAGGGGAGATAAAGACGATAGATGTTTTATAGGAAAGAAGGAGCAAACCACACAAGAGCACCCGCCAACCACCCACGAGTTTTGTAAGGGGCAGAGCCAGAGGCATAGTAAGGAAAAGCTTGACGACATAGGCTGGACTTAAAACAAATAAGACTGAAAGTGCACCAATAACAAAAACAATAATCACAACTGTTACATTAGGTCAGACTGTACTCTCTTTAATATATTCAGAACGTTAAATTTCTACAGCTATAGATGCTAAACTTTACGCATAATGTCTTATCAACAAGCAGAGACACGCAAAAAAGTGGGAGGGAACTCTGATTCTTGTAACATATTATATTCGTGAAGTGGGAAAACAAGAGGAAAAAAATCACACGGCAACATTCCAGCGTTCTTATTGTAAGCGATCTGTCTCGTTCGTAATGTGGAAAATGGATGGAGAGACACGATACACAATAAGAAACCGACTCTTGTGGGCTGCCAGCAAAACGTTCAGAGAATATGCTTCATCACGTCGCAACATCTTCCAGACCGCCTCCTCAGACACGTCACAACTATCGTTTTAAACAGATATAAAGAACCCAAAACAATAAATAGAATCTGCAATAACTGGATGAGTCTCTGTTTTTATCCTCATTTATATTTTCGGCCCAGATTTCTTCCTTTTCTCTTTCTTTCCTTTTTTGGGGGAATGCAATAACGATACTGCCACTCCTCGAAATTTATTTTCAGGTAATTCTCGCTATAAAAACTACTCTTTCTCGTTTTTGAAGTGATATCAATTCAAAAGATAGAAACCTTGGATGTCGTGAATAGTGCAGGGTATGGCAGAACGACCTACATGATCCGAATCACAGGATCAAGGATGAAGAGGAAGAGGAAGAAGATAACACGGTTAAGCTCCAAAACAAATACGTTTGTTTTGAGGTAATATTTCTATGCTACAGGAACCTGCTCCCTGCAAACACGTGACTTCACTCTTGAGAGAGAGAGAGAGAGAGAGAGAGAGAGAGAGAGAGAGAGAGAGAGAGAGAGAGAGAGAGAGAGAGTCAAGGCGAGAGAGAGAGAAAGAGAGAGAGAGTGAGTGTGTGTGTGAGTGTGTTTGTGTGTGTATGTGGTAGAGAGAGAGAGAGAGAGAGAGAGAGAGAGAGAGAGAGAGAGAGAGAGAGAGAGGGGGGGGGGGGGTCTGACGCGGAAAAAACCACAGGATTCGCATCACTCTGCAGGTATTCGGATTCCCATCAAGTACACTTAAGTCAAGGCTCGAAATAAAACTTAATTTCATGGCATGCCCGTGAAAGGGGTGAGTGTGTATATCATCTCTTGGTTTTTGTGTGTGTGAGTGTGTGCCTGCGCGCGCGCGCGCGCGCGCGTGTGTGTGTGTGTGTGTGTGTGTGTGAGAGAGAGAGAGAGAGAGAGAGAGAACGTGTATGTGTGTGCGCGCGTATGTGTGAGTATGTGTTTGTGTCTGAGTGTCTGTTTGGGTCTGTGTGAGTCTGTATGTGTCTGTGTGAGTCTGTGTGCAAGTCAGGCTGTGTCTGTGCGGGATGGGTTTTTTTTACAGAAACGTAGAGAATATATAATAAATATAAACATGTCGTGGCAATAAAAAAGTAAAGATAGTGAAAGGGTTGTAATGCTAGCGAACAAATGGTAAACCTGTTATCTCCGGCGCACGCTGACGCAATGTAGTGGATTGGGGCCACTTGGTGTTGAGGAAAAACAGTCATAATGTATGAAAACACTCACACATGCCTGCCCTATGCGCTCAACAGGCTCCGTCAAAAACGATATTGAAAAGAACATTACCTGCACTGCCGCACGCCGCGCTCAACCGCAAGTTCATTCTGAAATTGTAAGTCTGTGAAGAATCTTAGTGTATCTATGAGAGGGGGTTATATTTTTATGCAAAGTATAAAAGTTGAGCGTTTGGGGCCACTTGGAACTCGGAATTTCGTCGATTTGGATAAACAATCTATCACACCGCAGAAACCATAAAATCGATTTGGATAAGACATTTTTAAAAAAGATTTGTTTTATAAGCAAATGTTTTCAATCTGTTACGTTTTGGACAGTTCTTTTTTTTGGTCTTTCCTATTCTACAGGCTGAAAAGACTGGCATGTTAATTATGAAGAGTCTGACTTTTGGAATACGCGCACAACACATTGTCTTGCCGTGTGACAGAGTGACATTGTTTCAACAGTTCGATATAAAATTATAATGGCATTTTGTAGTACTTTCCTTTAGTTTGGTAAATAAGGTGATTATGTGGAGCATTGTAAAATATCACGTTTAGCTACTATTGAATTCAAATATTTCTTCGAAAGAAAAGCACCTAATCAAGATACTAGAAATTCTTCTCCCAAGTTTCCTAAAACGTATAAAACTTTCTAAAAGATTAACCGACGCAATAGTGATTGCGATTGTGTTTAAATTGCACGACATTTTGGCTCTCTACAGCTTATGCTATTTTTGAATCAGAAACGCTAGAGGGCTGATACCGGCGAAAGTCAGTGAATCATCCTTTCCTGCCATTCCAAAGATAGATCAGTCAGTAACGAAGAACAACATCAGTATTATAAATTTAACATTCACGTACAAACCCC
>NW_004797665.1:349727-350724 GCF_000002075.1 Aplysia californica
GAACCGGTCTGGGAAGAAAAAAGCACCAAAAGGGCGAGAAAAAATCTCCTCAATATTCACCAGTTCGTGGAATGATGGCACCCGAGATAAAAGAGCAGCAGGGCAAGGTTGGAAGGTTGCGCGGGGAGTGGCAGCCACCTGTTCCGGTATTAACCCCTACATTACAAAAACACAACCCTTCTGAACCACGCGCATTTGATTCATTGTTCTTCGGGAATACGTATTCAACTCTATGACACATTTAAAAAAAATAGTTTTAGTAAAAAAAAATTTCAGCACTTGCAACACAATTAGGTCATTTTTATAAGTGCTCAAGATTAGAGGTGTTACAATAGAAAAACAAACACAAAAAAGGAGGGGAAATAGAGACGACATATTTTTTATAGGAAAGGAGGAGCAAACCACACCAGAGCACCCGCCAACCACCCACGTTTAACACAATCAACAGTATGATAAAAAGGCGCAAAGGCACGTTGTAGTACTTTCATTTAACTGAGAAACCAATGTTCTAACTAGGAGCATTGGACAATTATTCACGTTTCACTCACAACTATTGAAATCAGATAGTGTGGAATAATTGCAGAAAAAAAATATAATGAAAGGCCTGTAATACTGATATATTTTGGTGGTTTCAGTTTGGCATATGTAATTTTGAGCCTTTGGTTGGGTTTTAGTAGTGGTTTTACGGCGCTCGCAGCTGCATAAGGTCATATTACGAGCGGCAGAAGATTAGAGGTGTTACAAGAGAGCAACAAACATAAAAAAGAAGGACAGATAAGGACGATAGATGTTCGATAGGAAAGAAGAAGCAAACCACACCAGAGCACCCGCCAACCACCCACGGTTTCAGTTTGGAATTGGTCATTTTGAGCCTGGAGAAAGAAAGACTGTCATTAAAAAAAAAATTAAAAATAGTCAACCTAAGGAAAGCCAAGAAGCAAGAACTTCCAACTGCAGCCAGGGGGCTCTCGTGGCCTAGAGGTTAAGGTGTTGGCCT
>NW_004797665.1:351564-355797 GCF_000002075.1 Aplysia californica
ACACACACACACACACACACACATATTCGTACCATGAACAAGAATGGTCAAAACAAGACCAAGCAAACAGAGAATAAACGGGATTCGCACAGAACTAATGTAGTTCCAAGACCTAAAAAAGCAGGAAAAATACAGCTAGACAAACAGCACAGGAAAGAACAAGAGTAATGCGAAGTATGACCAGAGTGGTATGACCCACCCCTGGCGAACTCACGGCGACTCCGCATTAACAAAGGTCGCAACAAAGAGAGACAAAGAGGACGAATAGTTTATTCAAACCGACATAATGCCACACAAACTTCCCTTTCTCTAACCGACAGATGCTGACAGCAATTCCCACATAAAACTGTCCCCAGGTTAATCGAGGCCGAAGCCCGGGCATTAACTCACGAAGGCCGCGGACATGTCTGACCCCCTTCTGAGGGAGGCGGACAAGGGTTAAGACACAGAGAGTTAACGGCTTAGGGTCGAGTGACGCACATTGTTGGGTTTTAAACACGTCATAAACAGGGAGACAATCAGAACACAAGCGTTGCGTGGGGCGATATGGCGCGCTAATGGTAGGAACTTAATAATGATTGGAATATGCACACTCTTCCAGCCTCACATAGTTGGGTCGGTTCGGGATGTCAGGTCGGCTAGTCAACAATAATGCTACCCCTACTCCTCCTCTTCCCCCTACCACTACCACTTTATTCTCCTCTTCCTCCAACCACTATTACCTTATATGTATATATATATATACATGATTTCTTGAGATTAATACACCATATCTAACGCGAAAACAACTTGAGTCCCGTGCGCTCAAGTTCATAATATGACCTTAAGCAGTCACCAGCGCCGTAAAACTCATTCCAAACTGAAGCTGAAACCACTGTATTGATTGTAAGCAAAGCCAAGAAGTTAACTTTGAAAGAAAAAGCAAAACTGGCTCTTATGGGCAAGAAGCTATAATAATATCATTATGATAATCTAAGTTTCTAAAAATGACATTTGCATTGGAATTGTAATTCGACAAGTAAGCAGGTCAGAAGGTGATCTGTGTCCCAATTATTTTTCTTAAAAATCGTTAACTTTATGGATCCCGGGGACACGCGCCCGTGGGGACGCAATGAACGGATCATTTTGTCTAACACATCTCGCAGAAAGATTGTTTTTCGGCAAAGAGAAACAACTTTTCAACGACTGGCCTGAAGTCGGGCAGAAACCGGATAATGTCCGAAATCCGGATTTCCGGATTTATCGGGGTATTTGGAACCTCCATTTTGTTGTTGTTGTTGTTGTTGGTGGTGGTGGTGGTGGTGGTGGTGCAGCTGCTACTGCTGCTTCTACTGCAGCGGCTCTCCGTAGAGCAGATTGGAAGAACACCGTGACATTCCGCCAGGCCAGAACAATTACAACAATCAACAGAGTCAGAAAACAGACCCCAGTACCCATCAACCATCTGCTTTACAATTTACAGCTCAAAAAGAACAACGGCCGGACAGTAACGTTCCTTCGAGAAACCTCCGCAAATTGAACCGACAAGCACCGCGGCGCTCACAGTAGTCACAGGGCGCGCACGTCGGAAGTAGTCGGAGGAGGCGATGAGTGAAACTGACGCGGCACTCACGCGGAACACAAGACGAGCTACATGAGCACAAACTTCGCGGACACGGAGCTGATGGAGAAAGCTTAACCCTATCCGTACATCGTGTTTTACTATCGCATCCATACGACGTGGGGAACTCTGTGCCACCACTTTCCAAAGAGGAAATTTACCCGTTAATGCGATCCGTACGCTTTGCATAGTAGACTGTCAAAATGATTTTTGGAGAAATACCGAAAGTTTGAAAGAGATTTTCGTACTAGATCTAGAAGTATTCTAAAATGTGAAGAATACAACCCCAGGGGTACAACATGACCTCAGGGCGTACGTTATACCGGGTGCCCATTGCGGATGGGATCGGGTCGGGTGGGGAGCCGAGCCGAGCCGGGTCGGGTCGGGTCGAGAGAGAGAGAGAGAGAGAGAGAGAGAGAGAGAGAGAGAGAGAGAGAGAGAGAGAGAGAGAGAGAGAGAGAGAAGACAGCGACTAGGAGCGAGAGATAGATAGATAGATAGATAGAGATAGATAGATAGATAGATAGATAGATAGAGAGAGAGAGAGAGAGAGAGAGAGAGAGAGAGAGAGAGAGAGAGAGAGAGAGAGAGAGAGAGAGAGAGAGAGAGAGAAATAGAGAAACCAATTCGTAGCGTCCTCGAACCACCCAGGAACAGCGAGCAATTCTACCCGACTATAACAGACGAGAGAAGACAATTATTCACCAATAAATCTACAACCTAATTCCCCCTTGACTGGAAAGCCTTAACAGAACCCGAATAACAAACCCCTATCGCGTTCCCCGACATTTCAGAGCCGTGGCTTCCAAGAAGGTCATCAGATGAACGCCCTCAATGTTTATCAGAATGCTTTAACAGGGTCATCAGCTCTAGGCCGCGTCTCCAGAGATCACAATTCTTATCTTACCACAAAAGTGCCGGATAATGTCTATATTGCTTTAGAGGACGTCAAACGCCTTTATGTCGAGATAAATACTTATCACTTTCCACAAAACACTGAGCGATGTAAACGTTTCTGTTTAACACTAATCTATTACAAAAAGCAATAAAATGACAGGATACTATATTAAATGTCAATTCAGGTGCTATTAAATGTTTAATATTAACTCCCCAGAGGCCATCTATTCATGGGGTGTGTCTTATAGGCTTGTAGGGTGTAAGGAAAAGTCCGTCTGAGGGACAGAGAAGTGATGCAACATCCCTATAGCTATTCTCTACTGTTGATGCATACACGTATTTTGAACAGATATTGCCTTTTCATTTTCTTTATGATGTGATTTAGATAACACAAACTATATTGTAAAACAACCATGTGCGAGTTTTAGCTTTAGTAAGAGCTTTACAGCACTTGCGACACTACCAGGTCATGTAAGTGCCAAAAATCAAGGGTGTTAAAATAGGGTAACATACGCCCCCATCCCCCACCCCCCACAAACCACCCCCCCCCCAAAACAAACAACACCCCCCCAAAAAAAAAAAACACGAAATAAAATAAAATAGAATTGAAAAAAAAGTGAGGAGAGATTCTTACGATAGCTGTTTGATAGGAATGAAAAAGTGAACCACACAAGAGTGCCTGCCAACCACCCACGATCAAGTATGATGTTATCTTAATGGGAAGACAAAAGCCCAGTACATCTATATTTACATCTCTAAAAGAGGTATGCACTTGCTACCTTTGTGTAAGCGGAAATCAGGAGACCTTCATCGTGAACAAAACGTGACCTCCATTCAACCTGGAACATGCCCTTTGTCACTGGTGTAGGCTGTTGCTTTGGGGCATCAAAGAAACAAGTTCAGCTTGTCATGCCAAAAACAACACGGGGAATGGCACGCTCGTAAGTACGAATAGAACCCCCCACCCCACCTCCCCCATTGATTATCTTTAGGCGAGACAGACAGACAGACAGGCAGACTGATAGACAGACAGACAGGCAGAATAAGGAAGTAAAAGTTTCTACCAACACTGAACCAGTTGTTTAGTTTTAGTTTTAGTACGTATTTTACGGCACTCATAAGGCCATATAAGAGCCGAAGATTTGAGGCGTTCCAAGAGAGACTAACAAACACGAACAAGAAGGGAATAGAGAACAAGGACGATATATGTTTGATAGGAAAAACAAAGAAGAAGCAAACCACACCAGAGCACCTGCCAACCACGCACACTGAACCAGTTGCAATTCAACCACGAGCAACAAATCCGAACAAGAGGGCGACACACTTTAGGGAAACAACAACACGAAACACGCGTCATCAAAGACGTGGTCTCGTAATCGTGAGATTGCGGGTTCGGGGGTTCGAGCCTCAGCTCGGTCCGACGTTGTGTCCTTGGGAAGGCACTTTACACGACCTGCCACTTGGCTCGGTCCTATCGGAGACGGACGTTATACTAGGCGGTCCCGCCCCATCAGTATCCCAATAATGTTGATAGGGGCGTTAAACCCATTACATTTCACCGTTTCACCAAAAGACGCGGTACAGACACAGGCACGCGACGTAAGTGGGTGGTTGGCGGGTGCTCTGGTGTGGTTTGCTTCTTCTTTCCTATCACAAATCTATCGTCCTAATCTGCCCTTCTTCTTTTTTATGTTTGTTACTCTCTTGTAACACCTCTATTCTTCTGGCGCTTATAT
>NW_004797665.1:355897-358787 GCF_000002075.1 Aplysia californica
GAAAAAAGTGAGGAGAGATTCTTACGATAGCTGTTTGATAGGAATGAAAAAGTGAACCACACAAGAGTGCCTGCCAACCACCCACGATCAAGTATGATGTTATCTTAATCGGAAGACAAAAGCCCAGTACATCTATATTTACATCTTTAAAAGAGGTATGCACTTGCTACCTTTGTGTAGCGGAAATCAGGAGACCTTTATCGTAAACAAAACGTGACCTCCATTCAACCTGGAACATGCCCTTTGTCACTGGTTTAGGCTGTTGCTTTGGGGCATCAAAGAAACAAGTTCAGCTTGTCATGCCAAAAACAACAAGGAGAATGGCACGCTCGTAAGTACGAATAGAACCCCCCACCCCACCTCCCCCATTGATTATCTTTAGGTGAGACAGACAGACAGGCAGGCAGACAGATAGACAGACAGGCAGAATAAGGAAGTAAAAGTTTCTACCAACACTGAACCAGTTGTTTAGTTTTAGTTTTAGTACGTGTTTTACGTCACTTATAAGGCCATATAAGAGCCGAAGAGAGACTAGCAACCACGAAAAAGAAGGGAGGAGAGAATAAGGATGATATGTTTGATAGGAAAGACAAAGAAGAAACAAACCACACCAGAGAGCCTGCCAACCACCCACACTGCACCAGTTGAAATTCAACCAAGAGCAACAAATCCGAACAAGATGGCGACACACTTAGGGGAAGAAACAACACGAAACACGCGTCATCAAAGACGTGGTCTCGTAATGGTGAGATTGCGGGTTCGGGGATTCGAGCCTCAGCTCGGTCCGACGTTGTGTCCTTGGGAAAGGCACTTTACACGAAATTCCCACTCGGCTCGGTCCTATCGGAGACGGACGTTAAACTAGAAGGTCGAGCCCCTTAAATAACCCAATAGTGTTGATAGGGGCGTTAAACCCATACCATTTCACCACTTCACCAAATACGTGGTACAAACACAGGCACGCGACGTAAGTGGGTGTTGGCGGGTGCTCTGGTGTGGTTTTCTTCTTTTTTTCCTATCAAACATCTATTGTCCTTATCTGCCCTTCTTCTTTTTTTATGTCTGGTACTCTCTTGTAACACCTCTAATCTTCTGGCGCTCATAATATGACCTTATGAAGTTGTGAGCGCCGTAAAACCTCTACTAAAACAAAACAGGCACGCGACACAACAAAGCCAACTGGAAAAAGGACAGACACAACAAAAGCCCGTCTTAAAGAACTCCCACCCCAGGTATTCGCTCTAAGCTTGGGTTTTATTTGTTTGTTTGGTTGAAAGAGAAGAACTCCGACGCAAAGACGCGGCCGTTTAGTGTCGGGTTTGTTTGAGTACAGAGAAACAGATCGACAAAATAAAGGTCATTTAATGCATGGAAAAGGCAAGATAGTCGGAAACAACAGTGGGTATAAGGAAAGAAGTAA
Organism: Aplysia californica; assembly: GCF_000002075.1. Taxonomy (NCBI): domain Eukaryota; kingdom Metazoa; phylum Mollusca; class Gastropoda; order Aplysiida; family Aplysiidae; genus Aplysia; species Aplysia californica. The sequence goes on from NW_004797665.1 coordinate 357,318, forward strand.
GACCTACCAGTAGCGCCCTCCAACCACCCATTCAAGACAAACAGAAACAGAGTTGGAATGGATGGAAACGAAGTAAGATCTACCATGGGGATCTATAAACCACACTCTTTTAGTCTTTTAAAACTTTAGCAAGAGAGTGACGGCACTAGCAACACAGATAGGTAATATAAGTGCCGAAGATTAGAAGTGTTACAATAGAGTAACATGCACTTAGCGAAGGAGGAGACATAGGGACGATAGACATTTTTGATAGGAAACAAGGAACAAATCACAACAGAGCTCCCGCCAACCACCCAGACAAAATCACTCAATGACAGGAGAGAGGCCGCAACAAAAGGATAGTTACGATGCATGACCTTCCAGTACCACTTCGCTGGGGAAAAGGCTGGGATAATTCGTACTTTAAAGACGCCAAAGCAGCAAAACACAGCAGTGTCCACCAAAGAGAGAGAGAGAGAGAGAGAGAGAGAGAGAGAGAGAGAGAGAGAGAGAGAGAGAGAGAGAGAGAGAGAGAGAGAGACGGGAGATAGATAGAGAGAGGGAGAGTCAGTCCACCCTCATAAAAACACAGCAGTAATACAGGAAGGAAGCAGGGAGTTCGCATTTTGAGGCACGACCGACAGCTATGCCAGGACCATATGCCAACACATAAACCACGACAACAGCAACAACCTTAAAAAACACACACAAAGAGCGGACCACACACATACACACACACACACACACACACACACACACACACACACACACACACACACACATAAACATCAGCTCCCCACTCAGCAGCGGTGGAAGAGGACAGAACGGAAAGGCATGGCATGTATTATGACATGGGTATGGTGCCCCTATCAAAATAGGTTATTCATGACGTGGGGTGTCCGATTTCACATTTCACACCAGGCTGTCACTGCACCGAGTCCAAAAAAGTTCATGGGTGTCAGTGGTGTATTTGTTAGGCTCCTGGATTTAGACTTTAGATGACACAATGCCGGCCATGTAGGCGAGCGTAAGGTAATACTAAGACAGACAGTCAGACAGACAGACAGACGGGCGGGCAGGCAGGCAGGCAGGCAGGCAGGCAGGCAGACAGACAGATAGACAGGTTCGGTTCATCTTCTCCATCTGATGGTCGTCTTGATAATCTTGAATCTAAGCTCTTTCCAACACTTCATTATTTGCTATACAAAGAGAAACATAAAAAAAAATTAAGAGAGAAAGAAGGTTCATTAGAGGATTAGTGAAAAGAAAAGAGGGGAACAAAGAGAACCCAAGTCAGAGCTGCACCCCGAATAACTAATGTGATTGATCATTTAGAGGGTAAAAAAAAAAACAACAACCCCCAAACGAATAACCACAGCTGAAATATTGGCTGAGTCATTTCCGAGGACAAAGCCTTGGGCACTCTGTTTATAAATTGTTTCAATCCTGAGAGTTCTAACAAAGACGAGATCGCATTGTCGGCTAAAAAAA
>NW_004797665.1:359978-361404 GCF_000002075.1 Aplysia californica
CAGAGCACCCGCCAACCGCCCACACACTTGGCTGTGTCAATGTGGATTATCATTGTCTAAATTGTTACACACAACACAATACTCAGACGTTATGACATTTATATAGCGCCCAACCACGATTAAAGTACACAAAGCTCTGAGCGCTTTACAATACAGTACAACGTACAACAGTAACATAAAACGTTGTGTTCTGACTAAAAGAAAATCACTCCAAATATTCATCTTGGTAATTTAAAAACTGAAACAACTTCAGTTTACATTTGAATGAATCGTTACGCACTTGGCTATGGCATGTGGACTATTGTCTGAAACGTTACACACACCACTATACTCGGTCGTTACAAACTTGGCTGTGTCATGTGGACTACATGTATATTATCCGAATCGTTATACACTTGGCTATATTATGTGGACTATATTATCGGAATGGTCACACACACACACCACAATTGTGAGTCGTTACACACTTTGCTAAATCATGTTGACTATATTTAGGAGTACTACTTTTGCTAAGAACTAAAAGAAAATCAACTGAGATGATGAGCTGTCTCAATGAGCCACTATACAAACTACTTTTGCGCATCAGTTAAACAGACTGATCAAAGGATACAAAACATGCAATGCAGACCCCCAACCTCTTCCCCACGTACACAAACACACACAAAAGAAAGAAAAAACACAACGTGACGCGATAAATAACACAAGCGACAAATACGTTTGCAGTTCCGATCCGTTCAAAGTAAACTAAAATGGGTCAAATACCCCCCCCCCCCCTAAAAAGCCCCACTAAAACAAAAACAAAACAAATCAAACAAACCCTGAACTCCTTTTCATAAAAAACTCATTGAAGTAGAAGACGCTGTTGAAAATATAGGTCTATGTCCATGAATTAGGTCATTGATGGACCTCATTTATTGACAAACGGGAACAATGAACGCGGGGGAGAGTACTAGTAAACGCTGACAAAACCTACCCCCCAAAAAAAAAGCCCCTCCAACTTTAAAAAGGGGGAAAATAGCAGAGAAGAGGTCAACGAGAATGGTTTTCAGAGAATTCAAAGAAAGAAAACAATTAGCTCTTTTTTCTCCTTTGTGTTCGGTCTTACAACAAATCACAGGGTAATAGGGTACATGTGGCTTCTAGGTTCAGATCGAATTGACAACTCTCGTGATCTCGTAAGGGCTCCCTCGTGCACCCACTCTGTTTGCTATCATAACAGACATAGATTCACAAACATTAACAGAGACATAATATACACGTCAAAATACTCATAAACAGCCTTATTCCCCCACCTTAAAAATCATTTAAAAAAATATTCCTAGATATAAACAGATTAAACACACACAGGCGACACGCATTTGCTCCACAACGACTGACACACACATAAACCTGCAGAAATTGTTTAAAAGCCAATAACCGCCAAGCA
>NW_004797665.1:362961-364100 GCF_000002075.1 Aplysia californica
CCGGCCTTTTCACTCCTGGGAACACTGGATCGATCAAGCTAGGGTTATCTATATCACATTCACCGCGCTGCGCCTTTTCCGATAGATAAGAAGCCTCTATCAAAACTATCCAAGTCAGCACCGCAAAAAGACGAATTAAATATTCACTTTCCATGATCAAAATCGAAGACCACGCTTTCTGCTAGCTTGTTTATTGCCCTTCTACGCCACAAAAGCTAATCATTTATTCCATTTGTGGGCCCTAAATGTCGGGAGTCTGGCGGTGTTCCTTCAACCGCTCCGACCATACCCATCCCAACCACTGGCCTTGATAGAAACACAAGAAAGCATATCAACATTTCAGTCTTCAAGTTCTAGCAAGGCTTTTACGGCACATAAACCCCCACGTAGGACATACATAACTCAAATAGGTCATGTATAAGTAACGAAGATTAGAGGCGTTACAAACCCAGTGACATATAATGAAAAAAAGGAGGAGAGATACGGGCGATATACGTTTGGTAAGAAAGGGGCAGCAAGTCACACTAGGGCAACCACCACCTGCCCAGTGAGAAACTTCATCGAAGAGCGGACTCACTTTGTTTAGTTAGTAGAGGTTTTACGGCGCTCGCAACTGCATACGGTCATGTGAGCGCCAGAAGATTAGAGGGGTTACAAGGGAGTAACAAACATAAAAAGGAGGAGAGGAGAAAAAGACGATAGATGTAAGATAGGAAAGAAGGAGCAAACCACACCAAAGCACCCGCCAACCACCCAGAGTGCCGACCAGAGAGTGGTGCCGACTCGGTTGGCCGAAGTAGTGAGCAGATCGGGTAGAGCTAGTGGTTGGGAAGGAATGTCGTCCCGGGTGATTTACGTAACCTTCAGCGTGCGCTGCTGCAGTACTTTGCTTACATAACGTGGAAACCGTGCATATGAGAGAGGTGCACTCAGACTTGCAGAGTGAAAGACAGACAGACAGAAAATCACACAGACATACAGACTGGCAACCTTACTGACAGACAGATAAACAGAATAAATAGGCAGATAGATAGAATGGGCAAGAAAGAAAGACAGAACAAGAGAGCACGAGAGAGAGAGAGAGAGACAGAGAGAGAGAGAGAGAGAGAGAGAGAGGGAGATAGAGAGAGAGAGATAAA
>NW_004797665.1:365084-367807 GCF_000002075.1 Aplysia californica
GCACAAAGCAGAGACAATTAATTTTTTAAAAAGTAAGACGTCTGTAAGCCCCCATCGACACAATTTAGATTATTTAGAAGACAGGCTTCGACTTCTGCCTTTAAGGGCCAACCGGAGCTGAGATGGCTACAACGCCCAACCGAAAGATAAGGATACATGATGTCTGAAAATAAAAATGTAAAAATCTCTCCACTCGGGAATCGAACTCACGTCTTTCTGCGTCCGACGACGACGCGCCTAATATCTGGTGCCCATTGCAGATGGGATCGGATCGGGTCAATCGCCTGATTCGTTGTCTAAAAACAAACGCATTTGTTTTTGAGGTAACGAGTCGGGCGACTCTTTGCGCGCTAAATCTGACTAGCAAACTGACCCGACCCAACCCGACCCGATCCTGCCGATGGGCACCCGGTATAACAGCTTCATAACAGACGCCAGTTCTCATATGTTCAACTAAGAGCATAAAAAGGTTGTTTCCTACTCATACAGATTTGTGGCTATCATCAGCCTCAACGACAAAGGCAAATCACCCCCCCTCCCTCCAAACACACATACAAAATTCAACACCAAACAAGAGAACAATACTTATAACAAAATTTTAAAAAACGACAACAATTCTTTTCTTTTTTTTAAATGACAAAAACAAAGTAACAACAAACCCACCCAAGATACAAAACCTAAACCAGGGAAGAAAATGAAGAGATCGCAAACGTTCAGTGAACGGAAAAGAGTAATTCAACCAGAGGGTGTTCTGAACACTGGCGTGACGGAAAAGTGTGTAAGCTGCCGTTAGAATGAAAACACCTAGCACAGGCTAATCTACGTCAAATCGTCCCTTTTTTTCGAACGCTCAAAGAAAACCTTTCTTTTCTTTTTTAATACAAAATCTTCATATGGTACGATCTATTTCTAAAATTTAATGAATGTACACATTTGTGAGACTGAGCAATCCGAAAAAGACGATGCAACTGAAAAAGTCGTTTCCTCTATTTTTATGACAAAACATGCTCAATTGTGAGATACTAGGTTTTTTCCACTCAGACGGCAGTAAGTGAGTCCAGAGTGTATTATAGTCAAGTGCTTTACCTGTTCTCGTTGGTGTAATCATAGCGTGGCTTGGGGTCCGGATCGTGGCCGTTCACATCGTAGCTGGCTTTCTCATCCTGGGGAAGAGGCGAGGAAAACTTTTATTAGAGATTGATTTGTGAACTGTTTATGGGTTGTTCTTTATTTACGTTCCGGGTAATTCCAAAAAAGACCTTGACAGAAAGGCCTTGAAGCACAAAAAGTTAGTCAGTTTTAGTGGAGAATTTACGGTGCTCGCAACTGCATAATTAATAGGTCATATGAGCGCCAGAAGATTAGAGGTGTTACAAGACAGTAACAAACGTAAAAAAGAAGGACGATAGATGTTTGATAGGAAGGAAGAAAAAACCCCCACCAGAGCAACTGCCAACCAACCACAAACACAAAAAATATTCATGGGATAAGAACATGAAAAAAAAAACAACAACGAAACAAGCAGAAGATGCAAATATCTCTGAAAAAAAGGGCCGGTCAACTACCTATTGACGGATACATGCGAAACACTTTTGCTTTTGAGATGCTACCTTACAAAAAACTACGCAAGTGTTTTGAAAGAAGCAAAGAAATAAACATCACAAAAACGAAACAGCAGAAGTTACTTACTTCACAGACCTCATACAGACGTATGGAGGACAAGGAAGAGGAAGAAAAAGAGCAAGCATTGGAGGAGAAGGAGGAAGAATAGCAGGAGGAAGACAAGTTGAAGGAGTACGAGGAGTATGAGGAGGAAGAGGAGGAGAAAACATGCATGACAACGACGACTAATATAATGAGGGTGAGGACAGCAAAGAAGAAGAAAAGGAGGAAAGAAAAAGAGGAAGATATGACAAAGAAAAACAACAATATTATTTACAGTAACAGCATCTGCAAAAACACTGAGGAAGATAGAAGAGCTGCTAACCTCAAGGAAGATGAACCAGTCTACCATCTTTACATAGACAGTCCAAATAAGGCGGTTTGGCGTGAGGAAAGGTTCATAACTCTAAAAGCGTACAGTAGTACACGTATTGATATTGCATTAAGGGGGTCAACAACAATCACATAGAATCTCATAAGATCAGTACATATTTGCGTGTACTTTACTTCGCGTGTGTCCGTGCAAATGTGAGAGCACGCAAACACCGATCCGAAGCATTGCACTATTACTTAATGAATCAATACGTCTGCAAGGTGGGTTTTTTTTTTCTCATTTTAGTGATAATTTTACAGCATTTGCGAGGCAAATAGGTCATATAATGCCGAAGATTAGAGGTGTTCCTAGAGAGAAACAAACAAAGAACAGAAAGAGGAGAAAGATTAGGTCGATAGATGTTTGATCGAAAAGAAGGAAACCACACCAGAGCACCCACCAACCACCCACCTGCAAGGCGTCTGCAGGGCGTCTATCATTAAAATGTACATATAAAATATGAAAATGTTATGTTTGCATTGATATTTACGCGTGCGGATGGTTGGTGGGTGCTCTGACGTGGTTTGCTCCTTCTTTCCTATCAAACATCTACCGTCTTTATCTCCCCTCCTTCTTTTTTGTGTTTGTTACTCTCTTGTAACACCTCTATCTTCGGCACTTATATGACATTATCGTGTTGCAAGTGCCGTAAAACTCTTACTAAAAACACACACAAAAAACAACCCCC
>NW_004797665.1:369130-370441 GCF_000002075.1 Aplysia californica
AGAGAGGGGGGGGGGCAAACAAACATCCACTAAAAAGAAAACAAATAGGTAAACCCACATGGGGGACGTTTTTGGCTTTATTAAAAGTTTTACGGCACCTGCAACACAATATGGTCCTATAAGTGCCGAAGTTAAGAGGTGCTACCAACAAAAAAGGAGGAGAGATAAGTACAATAGATGCTTGATAGGAAAGAAGGAGCAAACAGCACCACAGCACCCGCCAACCACCCACGCCACGTAGGAGGGATAACCCTCAAACTAATCAGAATGTTGTAAATATTCTCTATTCATTTCAGTGATGCCCCGGGGGTGTTCTTATACCCAGCTTTCAGGACTTAATCCATTACCCGTCACCCCCGGAGACATTAAGGTATGCATTGCGTAATGGAAATAGACAGAGACATATCGGCCATAGATACTATTAGATACACCCCAGAATTATACCGCCTTTCGCCCCGTAAATCACATCTATATGGTGGGCACAGTAGTACCTACGGGCGATAAACCGGAGAGGCGAAGATAAAATGTAGTGAACCCCGAAACTGAGGGGGGTCGAGAAAGAAAGGGCAAGCTGAGAACGGTGAGAAAAGTGGGTCACCACAAGGTGGTGGAGAATGCTGGTCTTTGTGGTAGTCCGCAGACTGACGTAGATCTAGAGTCTAGTCTATCGCCAGAGGCACGAGAGTCTGTTGCGGCGGGCCGGATTGCCGGACTTATCGGCGGGGGACGGGAGACGCATGGGGCCGACCGACGGAAGTCAGTGGCTTACCGGACGTAGATTCGTGGTGGCAGACCAAAGACCTTTCTAAATATATATATAACCTCCTTACGGCAGACACAGCGAGTGGTTTACTGGACAACAGGAAGTACACCATTGGCAGGCACGTTGAAAGGAGATTCACGGCAACATAGGTTTTTTTTCATTTTTAAGTGTTTTTTAGTAACAGTTTTACAGCACTTTCAACACAAATAGCTCTCATATAAGTGACGGAGATCATATAATTTATATGTGTTACTTGAGAGGAACATACAAAGAAATGGATGAAAAGGGGAGATAAGGACGACATTTGTTTGGCAGCAAAGAAGGAGAAAACCACACCAGAGCACCCGTTAACCACTCACACGACAACGTCAGTAGGATTCAATTTGTCGCCGAGTTTGATTGTGGTCAATATGGGTTTGTGCACTGTTGTATCAAATTGAATTCGAGTACGTTCTGAGAAATTTGGACTTGAGTATGTTCAGTGAATACAACTCCTCCCTTTGTCCCCCTTTAAACAACGCGCCGCCCCCTTCCCCCAACCAACCAAA
>NW_004797665.1:372546-373709 GCF_000002075.1 Aplysia californica
CACACACACATGCACACGTCATACCAACACACACACACACACATACACTCTCTCTCTCTCTCTCTCATACACACACACACATACACACACAAACACACACACACTTCCTTCAGGACCAGATGGTCAAAGAGCATGTAGCTAAGCCACATTTACCTCCTCTGATTACAGAAAAATAAAGGTCAGAGTTCAAAGTTATAAATAAAACTAGCGAATGGGTGTCCTCAAGTCAGTAACTTTTAAAAGTAAAGGCCGATGTCCTGTCAGACAAATGAGATTTGGTACCGTGAGGAAGAGAATGTCTCTGGTACTTCCACCACGAGGGTACACCGAAGCCTGTCACTTCCCAGACTGTCCAATTCGTCACTTCAGGCATCGCTCTTCGCAGCTGTTCTTTGCCATCGTATGAGTTGGTAAGAAAGTAATCGCGTACAGTGTCGTGTAAACTCTCTTAGTCTTAGTCAGGCGACCAATAAATGTTACTTCATTGGTAAGAACGTGGCTTCGCTACCTCAGAATAGCAACGTTCTATTTGACGTTTTTGACCGTTTTGAGTTACAAAGACCATGAGGTCAGGAATCAATAATGAAGGCTCTATCTGCTCTGTCAAAATCGTAACATTATTCTGAGTCTTTATCAAGATATTCAAAGAGTTGTATTCGAAAAAGTTTGAAATATTGTGAGATTCAAGGTTCTTTTTTTCTTCTTTTTTTTTTTTTACATCAAACTTCCCAAAACTAGACACTAAGCAGATAGAACTTTGTAATTTTGAGGTAACGCAGTGCTGGCGATCCGTGTCGTCCGTCGTGAGGGGTGCTTTAATGAAGGCCATTCTCGCACTTCTCGCAGGGGACGATTGGTTTACCAAAAGAACGGGAATGAGTTTTATCTACAAAGGTGTTTCTACAGGACAGGAGTGACGACTCCCACTAACCTGTTCCAGTACAAAATAAGAGTGTCTTACAATAATATAATGATCTTACGGGACAACCCCCCCCAAAAAAAAACAACACAAAAAAGTAACAAAAAGAGAGAGAGAGAGATACAGAGATACAGACAGAGAAAGAGAGAGATAGAGAGAGAGAGAGAGAGAGAGAGAGATACAGAGAGACAGACAGAGAAAGAAAGAGAGAGAGAGAGAGAGAGAGAGAGAGAGAGAGAGAGAT
>NW_004797665.1:375135-377985 GCF_000002075.1 Aplysia californica
ACACACACACACACACACACACACACACACACACACAAGCACACAGCATTTTACTTGAGTTTTAGAAACAGTTTTACGGCACTTGCAACTCAATCACGTCATATAACGATAAGTGCCGAAAAGAGAGGTGTTACAAACGCAAAACAGAAGGAGGAGAGGAGGAAAGATAAGGACGATAAATGCTTGATAGGGAAGAAGGAGCAAACCACACCAGAGCCCCTGCCAACCATCCACTGACCGCATTTTGGTACAGTGTCTTATCAACTATACTGACGTCACGTCACGGTAAGTAATGTATACCACATGTTGCCATGACAACAGTAAGTGGAGCAAAGAAACGTCAAGTTTATTTTTAGTTTTATTTTAAGTAAAAGTTTTCCGGCACTTGCAACAGAAATAGGTCATGTAATTTGTCCAAGATTAAAGGTGCTACTAGAGAGTAATATACAAAGAAAAGAAGGATGAGATATAGGACGATAAATGTCTGATTGAAAAATAAAAGCAGGAAACCGCACCAGAGCACCCGCCAACCGCACACAGTAACGTCAGGACAGCGGTCAAATTTTGATAGCAACACATTATGTTGAGTTTTTGAGTAGAGAGAAGTACATCGACACAATAACGGTCCTTTAATGCTGGAAAAAGTAACACAGAAGGACAGAAACAACAGAGGGAAAGTTAAGAAGTGGGACCAACCAGTGGCGCAAACAACAGAAGGAAAGTAAAGAAGAAGGACCTTTTTGTTTTAGTAGGAGTTTTACGGTACTTGCAACACAATGAGGTCATATAAGTGCCGAAGATTAGAGGTGTTACAAGACAGTAGCTCCTGTAACACCTCTAATCTTCGGCACTTATATGACCTTATTGTGTTGCTAGTACCGAAAACTGACGATAGATGTCTGACAAGAAGGAAGGAACAAACCACACCAGAGCACCCGCCAACAACCAACCTCCCATACACTGGGTGGGAGCACATGAACCAATAATGTGCAGCAGCGCATGGCCCCTTGGGCAGAGAGTGAAGATGTACCGCTCTACGGCCCGAGGACAAGACAGCCGTGGTGAGCAGCGCGCTCTGCCCATCCAGACCCACAAGAAATCGAAGAGCGACACTTGAGGCGCTCCGGAGAAAATTGGTAATAAAACAAAATCCCAAACAAAAACTCGCGCTTAAAAATACTTACTGCACGCAAGAAGTTGTCATTTGAGCGAGTCTTGAGAAGCTATTATTTTTTTTCCTCACTCGTGTGGAGGAAAAACTGGACGAGGAGACATGATTATATCACGTAAGGTGAGCTGAAAGTTTCAGAATTTCTCCCCTTGCTTGAAAAAAAAACCCCGCATCCTTTGAATTGACGATGTTTTTTGTCATTGCTGAATTCACCTTACATAAGTAGGATTGATAACGTTAAAAAAGGGGGGAAAACTTACTCAGAATTTATAAAGAACACACTAACAAGAACAAAAACAAGCCCTGCAAAGAGAAGATGTTTTGCACAATGCTGTTGCGTGATATTACAAACTACGTGAGGGCGAAAGACTTGAAAAATCTCTAACAAGAAGAACAAAGATGGACGGACCACGGTATGGAATATGTGGCTCCAATCTTCGTGGGCTGTCTGAATAAGCTAAAACAAAAGTACATGCAGTTTTCCCTCACAACAAGAATTAGTAGATCTAGTATTACGCCCGATCAAGACGCCCGATCAGCTGAAGCGTCTATTTGACATTAACTATTTTATATTTCCCATTTTACGTTCTTCCCCCCTCTTTATAAAAAAAATAAAAAAATCAATCTCCTTCTCATTTAGGTAGGTGTGCAATTACTTCTTTGCGGTATGCAGCATACTATACATGTTCATAATATTTCATGATTTTTCATAACCTGTTTTGGCACAAATTTTGGTTTTGTATGCTTTGAGTATCGACACAATGGCGGTTTTTTCCTTCTTTTTCCAGAATATCAAAAAGAGTCACCGACGCTACAAACTAATAAAGGTAGGCAAAAATAAATGTAAAAATAGATCATTTGCGGACTTCGTCCAACTGGCCATATTGGTCATACTGTTAGGTGTCCTATCCTTGCGGGGGAGCTCACGGCAATCATGTGGCTTAAATGAGAATGGAACAGTTGAAGCAAGCGTCAAGCCAAATGTGGTAGAGATTTTGACGGTCCTTTTAGAAACGTAAGACTTTTCATGTACAGATCGCTACCTTAGAATTACAAAATGTTATCTGCTCAGTACCTAGTTTTGAGAAATTTGACGTAAAATTTTTGAGTTTCACAACATGTCAGGTTTTTTCAAATATATTTCTTTGAATATCTTGATAACGACTCCAAATAATGTTACGATTTTGATAGAGCAGATAGAACATTTTGTTTCTGACCTCATGGTCTTAGTAACTCGAAGCGGCCAAAATTTTGTCCGATAGAACTTTGTAATTCTTGGGTAGCGAGAAGGTAGAGAAGCAGCTGCTTTCTTGCACGGATGAAAAGTAGAGTTGGGTCGGATATAGAATCATCATACAGATCTATTCCCGTCTCTAGAATGACGCAGTCGGAAGTCGTAATCTAAACTCAGATTGGTATGATCTTTAAGAAGATACGTGAACACATTAACTTTCCTAATGCGCAAAATAAATCACTTAATATTCCTCTTAAATTAAAATTATCAAAAATGTTCGTATCAATCTGCCAGACTTTTTTTTCCTGCAGCTGCTTTTCAGGGAAAGGGCAAGGTGACCTAGTGATAGAACGAATGTGTGTGAGTGTAAAAGAGAGAGAGAGAGAGAGAGAGAGAGAGAGAGAGAGAGAGAGCGCGAGAGAGAGTGTGTGTGTGAGTGTGTGTG
>NW_004797665.1:379652-380675 GCF_000002075.1 Aplysia californica
ACTTACACACACACACAAGCCCTTAAAAAGTTGCGCTTTGGCTTTCAACATGAAATAGCAGCAATAAGTAGCTTTTTTTTTGGGCGCCATTTCTGTTAAGGTTTCACAGCCCTGTAGCCGAGGAGAGACTTAAGTGGGACATCAGTACCCACAAGAGCACTCGTTTTCGAAAGATGGCAAAAACATGTCTAAGTTCGAGTTAAGAGAGAGAGAGAGATCATTCAGTGCAGGGAGTAAAATCAAAGACAGACAGAAAAAAGAGGTGAAGAAGTAGGATACAGCAGTAAAAACCAGTACGCGACTAGAGAAATGTAAGAGGGGGAAAATCCCATCTTAAATAAGTGTTTTACACCCCTATTGACACACTTTGGATTCTTTAGGAGGCGGTTCACGACCCTGCCGGCGGAGACCAATCCGGGCTGAGAGAGATACAAATTCCCAATTTAAATATAACCGAGATACTCCACAAAAATTCTCCCTACATTGGTATCAAACTCCGGTCTTTTGCGTGCGACGGCGAAGCACCCAACAGCTACACCACAGACACCGGTATTTTTAAGAAAACCAGAGAAAGGAATAGGGAAGAAAGGCACAACAAGCAATTTAAAAAAAAGTAAATTTTAGTACGAGTTTCACAACACACAATGAGGCCATATAAGTGCTGAAGATTAGAGGTGTTACAAGAGAGTAACAAACACAAAAAAGAAGGAGGGGAGATAAGGACGAAAGATGTTTGACGGGAAAGAGGGAGCAAACCACACCACAGCAACTGTCAACTACTAGCAAACAGAAAGAAAGAAAGTGGAACCAAAAAAAAAAAAAAGAATTGCAAGAAAAGAATAGAAGGACAAATTGTGAAGAGCCCATGAAAGGTCTTGTCGGGACAGGCGGTTTGAGAACATTGGATGAGCTTCTCTTGGCTGGGCGCATCCACATGGACATACAGTTTGCTCACGGGAACCCTTACTACAGGAAAGAAAGCCGTAGACTCCTCTCCCCCCCTTTCTCTCTCTCTCTCTCTCT
>NW_004797665.1:382786-384699 GCF_000002075.1 Aplysia californica
TCTCTCTCTCTCTCTTTCTCTCTCTCTCTCTCTCTCTCTCTCTCTTTCTCTCTCTCTTTGAGCACTCTCTCTCCCCAGAATATCTCTCTCTTTGAGCACTCTCTCCTCACGAGTTTCTCTCTCTTTGAGCTGCCAGTTTCTCTTCCAATAAGCAGCTAGTTCCATTCCCTTTGAGCTTGCGAGTTTCCTTATGAGCATTGAGTTTCTCTCCCTTTGAGCAAGGTGTTGCTTGTCAGAACCAAGTACGGTAGATATGTCTTTTTTTCCTTAAAGTTTTAGTAAGACAAGAGTTGTACGGCACTCGCAAACATAATTACGTCATATAAATTAATGCTGAATATTAAAGGTATTACTAGAAAGTAACATACACAGAAAAGAACGAGGAGAGATAATGTCGATAGATGCTTGGACAGAAAGAAGAAACAAATCACACCAGAGCATCCGCCAACCACCTAGTGTAGACATTTCCTTTCTCTTAATAACAAAGGCACTTCCATATGCACGCCAACCACAGCAGAAGTTGGTGCTTCTCACGACCAATCTGCAACTGATGACCCGGTTCCCTGGTCGTCAAGGGCAAACAAACGGTGCATATTATGGGTGTGGCAATTGTCCCAATGTGGTGTGGTATGGTGAAGGCTGCCTCTGTGATGGTCTTTTACGCCTTGACAGACGATTTTAAAGCAGTATGCAAAATACAGCTTTGTCTGGGCGGTAGACAGAGGGGAAGTACACTGCCCAAGAAGTAAGTCCTCCCCTTCTTTGAGATCTTGACATGCTCCAAAGGAGAGGCGAGGTCAATACGTCTCAAATGAAGGAAGGCAACGGAAGGTGAAAGAGTGTATTTTACAATTTTACAAGAGAGATAGGGATATTTCTTATGGTAGGGAATTTCTGAAAAACTAAACATTTATCAAGTAACAATTGGGCAAGACAGCTGGCCCAGACATGCACTAAAACACCATAACACCTCTTGTGCCTTTTTAAACCATACACATGGCAAGAGACATTCCATTCTATCTGTGCATGATTCTTCGGCTTCTATTGAAATAACCAAAGTTTTAACAAGGAGAAGGATGCAATAGCGACAATTGCGTTTCCCACCCCCACTCCCACGAGAAAAAAAAACCAAACATCCCCTCTGCCCCTAAAGAAAAGGTAAAAATAACTAATTACATCTTTGGGAGAGAAAAAATCCACTTCAGCCACGTCCGTGTGAGATTACCACGACCTTTCACGTCTAGTAAATACATAAACAAACACAATATCTACATAATAGAGTGATAAACATTCCTCTTTTCCATTAAAATATGCTTCATGTATTTCCAACACTGGCGACAGCTGGTCCCCTGGCAATAATAATATACTTTCAGAGAAATTTACAAAGGGAGTAAACAAAACATAAACAACACAGCATCAGCAACAGGTAGAAAAAGCAATAGATAATTAATCAAAAACATGAAAAAGAAACAATGAAGAGTCAGCAAAAGATAGAAATATTACCGCACTACCAAAAAGAAAAAGAAACACTAGCTGATTTATTTCAGTTTTCAGTTTAGTTTTAGTAAACGTTTTACGGCAATCTCAACATAATTGGGTATTATTATAAGCGTAGAAGATTAGAAATTACTAAAGAGTACCATGCAAAGAAAAGGAGGAGAGATACGGACGATAGAACTTCAATAAGAAAGAAAACCAAACCACACAAGAGCATCCACCAACCACCCACTAGCTGATCTACAATAAGTAAATAAAATTATTAACAAGCATTAAAAAAAATTAAAAGAATCAATGAAACATTGACAGAAAGGTAAAAGGAACGATAGAGGATCAACAAAATGTAAAAAGAACATTTTTATAAAAATAAAAAAGGATGGGTTTTTTAATATATTTTTGGGGGGTGGGGTGGGAGA
>NW_004797665.1:389305-390432 GCF_000002075.1 Aplysia californica
CAATTTCGACTGAAAAAACCCAAACCAATTAAATAACCTCCCCCAAAAAAAACCCAGAAAAAAACCCAGACGACAAAACCCACAAGTAAGAAAAGAAAAGCACACAAAGACACAAACAAACAACAAACGTACAGTTTCAGGCCTCAGTCCAGCATACTTTCTCAGAAGAAATATCGACAAAATTGCAATTACAGTGCAAAAAAGAAAGAGGACTCCTTTAACTGTTCCAATCTCGATTCCAGTACAAAACACTAGCCAAGAGGTCGTAAAAGAGCCCTTAATTCTCTCTCTTCAGACGGTGTGCTGTGGGCTGAAGCCCTCTCATCTCCTCATCAGGCAGTTTACGTCTGGCCCGCCACAGATTGACGGCCACCAGTTGATGGGCTGGAACCATTAAGAGGGATGTACACTTATTCAACTACTCGGGTCTCAAAGATCAGGCCGAGAAGTCACGATTTTTTCCCTCGCTATTTACAGCAATTCGAAGAATTTGAAAGCAGTGTGGTTTTTACGTACAATAGATTTTCGTCTAATTCTTTTTAAAATGTCGTGCAAATTAGAGCATATTTTATCTAATGTCATTTAGTTAGATACAGAAAAGCATTGTTATGGTAATAATCATATATGAGATTTATACAGCGCTCAACCCCGACTTTAGAACACAAGCTCTGAGTACTTTGCAGATACAACAGCAACACATGTACAATGTGTTCTGACTAAAAATCTTTTTACATATCTCATGATTCTAAAGACCAAAAAAAAAAAAGACTTTGGTTGACATTTGAATGTATTCAAAGATTTGATTTCTTTAAAACTTCAAGGCAATGCATTCCAGATCTCATACTTGATGATTAAAAGACAGTGTCATCAGTGGAAGTAGCAAAAGTTATCGAACATGTTTCTACGTATATGAAAAAAAAAAATTCACATACGGCATTCAAACAGCATGAATCGTGACATCACGCTTCGCAAAATCGACGATCGTTTCGTTTCCCCAAAATCGCATAGCGCTATAAAGTGTGTACCCGACCACAGAAATTCCTGATGGGCTGAGCCTCAAGGAGCGGGGTCAGTCCTCGCATCACAAGAGGACAGAAGTGTCCTTTTTTCTGTCTTTTTTTTTTGGG
>NW_004797665.1:392706-394352 GCF_000002075.1 Aplysia californica
ATTAATAAGTCAGTTAATCGATCAGTTTTCAAGAGTGGTTGGCGGGTGCTCCGGTGTGGTTTGCTTCTTCTTTCCTATCAAACCTCTATCGTCCTTATCTCTCCTCGTGGGTGGTTGGCGGGTGCTCTGGTGTGGTTTGCTTCTTCTTTCCTATCAAACATCTATCGTCCTTATCTCCCCTCCTTCTTTTTTTTATGTTTGTTACTCTCTTGTAACTCATCTATTCTTCGACACTTACATGACCTTATTGTGTTGCAAGTGCCGTAAAACTCTTACTAATACTAAAACTGAAACCAGTTTTCTTCTCTCAAGTCAGTGGAATTAAAAGGAATGAAAAATGTTCGTAACGAAAATGTGCATATTTCGTTGTATAGTGTTTAAAGAGAAAAATGATCGACAAAACTGTCAGGTACGCGGTGATTAGCGGTCTCGGGTGCTCTGGTGTGGTTTGCTCTAGGGCTGGGCAATGAGTCGCTTTAACTAAATCCGGATAATATGTTAGTGCACCTCTTCGGTAAATAATAAAGTTATGAACCGATTAGGCAAATGGGTTAGAACCATAGAACCACTTTAACTAACGGGTTAACATCACTTTAACAAATGAGTGCACCCACTTCGGCAAACGGGTCTGGAAAGAGAGTAAAGAGTCTGAATTCGGATAATGTACTCATTGAGGATTATACGATTATCCGGATATTTATCCGGATTTTGCCCACCTCTAGTTTGCTCCTTCTTTCGTATCAAACATCTATCGTCTTTATCTCCCCTCTTTCTTTTTAATGTTTGTTACTCCCTTGTAACACTCCCTAATCGTCTGGCGCTCATATGATCTCATGCAGTTGCGAGCGCCGTAAAACCTCTACTAAAACAAAACAAGGTGGTTAGCTAAAATATGTGCGCGATATTATTATGTCATTTGGCGAATGTAAATTGCAGTCTATCAGTGTTACAGAATCCTGTGCAACGCCATGCAATTCTGAACGATTTTTTTTTGGGTGTATTTTATTGGTCATGTCAAAGTGTTCTTCATATATTTTTCTTTCAAGTTTTTGTTTCTTTTCGTTTCTTTTCTTTTCTTTCTTTTCATTGTCTTTTTTCTTTCTTTCTTTACTTTCTTTCTTTTCATTTCGTTCTTTCTTTCTTTCTTTTTCTTAAACTTTCTTTCTTTCTCGCTTTCTTTCTTTCTTTCTTTTTTAAAAACGTTCTTTCTTTCTTTTTTTTTACTTTCTTTCTTTCTCGCTTTTTTTCTTTCTTTACTTTCTTTCTTTTCATTTCGTTCGTTCTTTCTTTTTTTTAAACTCTCTTTCTTTCTCGCTTTCTTTCTTTCTTTCTTTTCTTTACATTTCTTTTTGGTAATAGAAACAGCGTTTTCCAAGTGGGTTTGATCTGCACGGCCATGCATTTGCAGCTTCCAGAGTGTGGCCTGTAGCCTAAGGCTAGCAGACAAAGCGGCTTACATTCCAACAATGAACAAACCAAGCTGTGATGGATGGGCTGCCTTTGTCAGAGGTGCAAACCACACTCTCTGAACCTGCTGTCTTTTAATTGGATAACGAGCCTGGACCGGGCTGGCTTAAGTGGCAGCAAAAATAGTAGAGGGAGAGGGGGAGGAGACTTGAGGGGGGTGGAAAAGGGGGAGAGACGAG
>NW_004797665.1:395314-396579 GCF_000002075.1 Aplysia californica
ACCTCAACTAAAACAAAAACTAACTATCATTTGTCTGTGGGCACCACGGCAGTAAAGATGTGGGTGGTTGGTGCGTGCTCTGGTGTGTTTATCACGTGCTTTGGGGGGAGCGGCCGGCTGAGGTGAGCGGGCTCAGAGCGCGTACTTTGCTCCAAGTGTCCTTGACAAAATGCTCGTTAGGCTTGTGCTGTCTGGAGGAAAGCCCAATTTATGGCCCTGTGTATGGCACTGGACCTTGCTAGCAGTACCGACGTTTTTCTTGCTTTTGGTTTATGTTGGTTTGTTTTTTTACGTCCTTTTCATAATTTTGTCTGTGGGGCGTCGGTGGCCTAGTGATTAGGCTACCGGACTCGAAATCGTGAAATTGCGGGTTCCGGGGTTCGAGCCTCAGCTCGGTCCGACGCAGTGTCCTTGGGGAAAGGCACTTTACATGAATTTCCCACTTGGCTCGGTCCTTTCGGAGATGGACGTTAAACTCGGAGGTCCCGCCTCTTTAATACCGTAATAGTGTTGATAGGGGCGTTAAACCTTTTACCATTTCATCATTTTCTTTTGTCTGTGGGCACCACGGCGGTCGTCAAGATGTGGGTGGTTGGTGGGTGCTCTGATGTGGTTCGCTTCTTCTTTCCTTTCAAACACCTATCGTCCTTATCTCTCCTCCTTCTTTTTTGTGTTTGTTACTCTCTTGTAACACCTCTAATCTTCGGCACTTATATGACCTTATTGTGTTGCGAGTGCCTTAAAACACTTACTTAAACTTTTTTTTTAAACTCTCCTCCTTTTTTATGTTTCGTATTCTCTTGTAACACCTCTACTAATCTCCGGCCCGTCTATGCCCTTATTGTGTTGCAAGTGCCGCAAAGCTCGTACTAAAACTAATAAGTACCGGTAGTCAGGAGGATGTTGATCCTTCATGTCGCAGGGGGACTCTCGTTGCCTGGAGGCAAGTTAAGATAGATAGATAGATAGATAGATAGATAGATAGATAGATAGATAGATAGATAGATAGATAGGCAGACAGACAGACAGACAGACAGACAGACAGACAGACAGACAGACAGACAGACAGACAGACAGGTCACAAGTCTCACTCAGGGAAATACATTGTGTTGTGTTGTAAGTTCTGGGTCACCGTGTAAGGGGAAATGTAATCAGTGCAGCCATATGGGAGTTGGAGCCAGTGATCAGTGACTGTAGTCTGAGTCCGGGATGTGGGGCGGTCCTGGGAACTACAGACGGCGCTGAGGAAAGTCAACTTGGTGTTG
>NW_004797665.1:398763-401873 GCF_000002075.1 Aplysia californica
AAAGCTGAGTGTAGTATTAGCCTCACCACAGCCCCTGAGATCGCGGCGGTGTGTGTATAGTATGATAATAATATAGGTGGGGCATCGTGGAGACATCAGCCGCTCGTCAAAATAATGAAGCCAAAGAGAAACTGCCATGGGCGATTTTGTTCAAATTTTCTTTTTTTGGCTCAGCACTTTTTATATGTCCGTTTGAAAACACATTTCTATGTGGATTTTACTGATAAAGGTTGATGAAAGGCACAAAAAAGTAATGCTTTTTTTTTAGTTTACAAGAACTCTCAAACTATTGAAGTTACCAAACTTAAGCTGACATTTTCTCGCTAATTTTACCTCTGAAACCAGGCGACCCCGCTTCCATCAATCTCAAATATCTCGACGACTTTTCAGGATAATGGATATCTTTTCACCTTCCAAAGCAAGACAAATGAACAAGCTTTAAGTTGACACCAGTGGGTGCTTGGCAGGTGCTCGGCAGGTGCTCTCTGGTGTGGTTTGCTCCTTCTTTCCTACCAAACGTCCATCGTCCTCATCTCTACTCCTTCTTTTTTGTCTTTGTTACTCTCTTGTAACACCTCTAATCTTTGGAACTTTCATGACCCTGTTGTGTTGCAAGTTCCATAAATCTCTTACTCACTACAACTAAGATGATACCTGTAACGCAAGGAGGTGACACAGTTGTACGGTCCTTGCAATAACGTCATATTATGCCCAGACTTGACGAGCGCCTGATTCCACCGCGTCGCGACTAATATGGCCAAAACGTGACGAGCGCCTGATATCACCGCGTCGCGACTCAAATAGGGGCATGTACCTGGGGCGTGTGTCGGGCAGATGGGGCTCTCGCGCGTGCCGCCGCCGCCCTGGCCCGGTGCTAATTACCGGTGAGCAGGAGGCCAGGTGTGAACATGAGCGCCCTCTGGCTTCCTGCCTCGGGCTGCATTGCTCGTGCCCCGAGCGCAAATTAGATTTAGGTTACACGCCACCAATTTGTTATGTTTGATCCCGTTGCGTTGGGCAACACCAAAGGATCAAATGGTTCTGACATTTCATGCCATTACCAACTCACCATCAAGCACAACGTGCCGACATTTAAAAAAATTAAAATTAAAAAATCCAATGGCAACAAGGCTAGAGGGCGAACGAGAAAGACCTGGATATATGGAGTCAGGGAAACACTAAAAACTCATGGCATCCCCCTGACCCAAGCTCTCCGGCTGGGATCTGTAGGTAGAAGATTTCAGGCGTATGTGGGTGGTAGGCGGGTGCTCTGGTGTGGTTTGCTCCTTCTTTCGTATCGAACATCTGTCGCCCTTATCTCCCCTCCTTCTTTTTTGTGTATGTTACTCTCTTGTAACACATAATCTAATCTTCGGCAATTATATGACCTTATTGTGTTGCAAGTGCCGTAAAACTCTTACTAAAACTAAACACTGACTAGAACTAAAGAAGATCTCAGGCGTATGGGACACAGCAGCCAGCTGGCGGAAGGGGGAGAAGATTGCCCAGAGCGGAGACGGGCGGAGAGCCATTCTTGGTGGCTTATACCGAACTAGCTGGGTACCTCGTTGTTCGCTGAATGGACTCAAAAGAATCAATCATCTAGTCTTTGTTAAATCAGTGCACACTGCATATGAACGGAAACCTCACTTGTTTACAATGGCGTCTTAGAAGAAGGACTTTCCCAAGATTATATCTAAACAAAACTAATGAAAATCTGAAAATTAAACTACAGTGACTTCAGACTCCTTAATATAACCGTGCACCCTTTAAATGATTTTGAACCACCGTTGATGTTTTTAAAATTCGGAAGTTAAGTAAGTTTTTGGAAAGTTTTAACCCTGTCCGTACGTCTGGGGTCATTTTGTACCCCCGGGGTTGTATTCTTCACATTTTAGAATACTTCTAGTACGAAGATCTCTTTGAAAATTTCAGTATTTCTCAAAAATCATTTGCAGACTTATGCAAAGCGTACGGATCGGATTAACGAGTAAATTTCCTCTTTGAAAGTGGTGGCACAGAGTTCCCCACGTCGTATGGATACGATAGTAAAACACGACGTACGGATAGGGGTAAGCACCCAAAATGGCGAACTTTCACAAATATAAAATATATAGATATCAGGGTGAACGAGGCGGGGTGATGGTGATGGCAAGTTGTCAGCATGCTAGTTGCACGTACCCAGACTAATTGAGCCGTCTGGATTCCCCCCTGTCCTAGTGTATTGAACATGCTCATGAGTAACACCACCTGTTCACGTGTTTAGGCCATTCCCAAAGGGGGGATATTAACATGTTCTTATGCACAGTAGAATTGTAAATGGGCTGATTTATCAGCGTCATGCTCATACTGTTCCGGAACAATATAGGGGGAACTGCTGCTTTTTCTTTTCTAATCCTTATTATGGTAATTTTCCCTCTACTTCTTTTGTATGTTTGTCACTCTCTTGTGACCTGCTATTTCCGGGGTGCCTTGATAGTCGAAGCAGACTTAGTGCTGTTGAAGCTAGAGAGGTGAGCAGAGTAAGCCTGATTCCCCGTTTGGACTTCTCTTTTTGACATTCACCCCTTGGCGCTCATATGATGATATGACCTTATAAATGCAGTTCGCGACCTCAGTGCATTCTTGTCCTATCTCCATTTTTAATAATAGTGAAAAAAGTTCTTAACAAAGAGTGAGCTAAGAAGAAGTCACATATTCACTGTTTGAAAAAAAAAATTAGATATCTAGAGATACGACAAGAAAGCACCGAGGTCGCCAGTTTCGAGCACCGCAAAACCTTACTAAAACTAAAACTGTTCACAGGTAAGGAGGTTGTTCGCGCGCGCGGGCACACGCACACACGCACACAATATACGCGGGTCCCGCCGGCGTTACTTGCTTCCTACCTATTTTGTTCCTTGTTCAGAAGTTGTAGCCAAAAGGGTATATAAGCGACGGATAAATTTTTGTTTGTTTTTGTGAAATGTTTTACGGCGCTCGCAACTGCATAAGGTCATATGAGCACACGGGACACACCTAATACTTATATTTTCAGTTGGTAGGAAATTTTGAATTTTGCCCGGGTGGCGGCCGAAGCCTACTCTTATCGATTCTAGACCACCAAGGGA
>NW_004797665.1:406283-407918 GCF_000002075.1 Aplysia californica
AGAGAGAGAGAGAGAGACAGCAGAGAGAGAGAGAGAGAGACAGCAGAGAGAGAGAGAGAGAGAGAGACAGAGACAGCAGAGAGACAGAGACAGCAGAGAGAGAGAGAGAGAGAGAGAGAGAGAGAGAGAGAGAGAGAGAGAATAGACACTCGTGATGATAATCATAACGGACGCAGTTGTCCACTAAATATTGGTTGTCCAAAGACCGTCGATTCCCACAGTGTGCTAATGGGACCTGGCTCCCGGAGAAATCTCGACAGGTCGTAGTACTGTGGTCTCGTGGTTCGCAAGCAATTCACTTTGGTCTGTCTGGGTACTTTTTTTTTCAAAACAATAGAGACTGTAGGTGGTTGGCGGGTGCTCTGGTGTGGTTTGTTGCTTCTTTCCTGTCAAACATCTATCGTCCTGATCTCCCCTTCTTCTTTTTTATGTTTGTTACTCTCTTGTAACACGTCTAGTCGTCGGAACTTATATGACCTGATTGTGTTGTAAGTGCCATAAAACTCTGACTAAAACTAAACTGAGACCTGACTCTTAGAGAACTCTCCACATGTCATAGTACTATGGTCACATGGTTCGCAAGCCGTTCAATTAAAGTCCGTTTGGATACGTTTTACAGTAGAGACAAAAAAATACAACAACAACAACAACTAAAAAGCGAAAACAAAGCAAAACACCAAAAAATGGAGATACGACAAGGAAGCATTGAGGTCGCCATTTTTTGTGTTCATGTGTGAAAGGGAGGGAGTGTTTTGTCACTAGTTTTGACTTCTCGGCGACTGTACAAAAACAAAACAAAACAAAAAACTACAAAAAAAAACCAACAACAAAGAAATAATCTGTTACCAACAATTTGCGAGGTGTCCAGCGAAGTGGATCTCCAGGCGTCAGCTTTTCGCCTCCCACTCTGACACCGTCATTGTGAATTCATTTCCGCCGAGGGCCAGATGGAATTATGGAATTATTCCAGGGGACGCTTCCAGCCTTCTGGGACGCCTGGAGGCGCTGATCCTGGCCTGGCTCTCTCTCTCTCTCTCTCTCTCTCTCTCTCTCTCTCTCTCTATCTCTGTTTCTCTGTCTATCTCTGTTTCTCTGTCTCTCTCTCTGTTTCTCTCTGTCTGTCTGTCTCTCTCTCTCTCTCTCTCTCTCTCTCTCTGTCTGTCCTCTCCCTCTCCCTATTCCGATCGATGACATTAATAGTCATCGGCGGGCGGTACCCAATTTATGAAACATGGGGAATCAAACTATAGGCGCATCCGATGTCACCAAGGCTGACGAGCTCGACACCAGCTTTTACAGAACAAAACAAAAGAAAAGAAACGAACAAAAGAAACAAAGAAAAAGCAAAAACAAAAAACAAAACAACCTCAACGGAGCAACTATTACTGACTGAAACTACGCTGTTTGAAACGGAGCAATTCATAGACAGTTGAAATAAAAGCAACGGGTTTGCTCGGGTCATTATATGCATGTATATCTATATTATATTACATACGTCGCGTCTGCGCTTGACACATTATTACCCCAGCAGACCATAGAACACCCAGAAAGATTATCAGCTTCCCGGGAAGCATATAGATGATAGATAGATAGATAGATAGATAGATAGATAGATAGATAGATAGATAGATAGAT
>NW_004797665.1:408260-409690 GCF_000002075.1 Aplysia californica
GGGGGTTGTGTGTTATTTTTTTGTGCATTCGCAAACCGTATCGATTTCTATCCGATCTAAGAAAGGACATCTTTTCCTCACCGTTGTCCCTTCAGCCAGGCTCTCCGGCTTATGTTTTTGCCTGGAGGTGTTCCTGTGTGCTGTGCGCCCACGCGTTCATGATGGGAGAGATCTGTCGTCACATCTATGTGGACATTGTGTGAAGTTTGTGAGAGCATTGTGTGAACTTTGTGTGAACATTGTGTGGACGTCTCTGTGAACATTGTGTGGACAAAGAGAACCGCCTAGGGGCAGCTCTTACTGTGTCAGGACATCAATGCTTTTGTCCTTTCCTCCCTGTTTGCACTCGCCGCGCTCTCATCTCGTACCGGCATAATGCTGCGAGGTGACATGCTGTTCACATGCTGTTCACATGCTGTTCACATGCTGTTCTCAATCACAATCGCCCTGATGCTTGTGGTTCATGAGGTACGAACTTGACCTTCTCCGTGTGTGGTTGACGGGTGTTCTGGTGTGGTTTGCTCTTTCTTTCCTATAAAAAAATATATCGTCCTTATCCTCCCTCGTTCTTTTTTGTGTTTGTTACTTTCTTGTAACATCTCTGATCTTCGGCACTTATATGACCTTATTGTGTGTTGCAAGTGCCGTAAAACTCTCATTAAAGCTAAAACAATCGTCTCGGTGCCTGTGGTTCTTGAGGTACGAACTTAACCTTCTCCTCCCCCCTCCCCCCTCCCCACCACCAAGAATTTGAGGCTTGAGGTGCGAGAGGAATTTATTCTCGAGTGTTTCTCGAGATCTCCTCTACTGCTTTTGTATATTTTTCTCTCTCTTGTTTCCCTCTGTTTCCAGGGTTCCTTGATAGTCGAAGCAGACTTTGTTCTGTTGAGACTAGAGAGGTGAGCAGAGTAAGTCTGATTCCCTGTAATGACTTCTGTTGACATCCACCCCTTAGTGCTCATATGAACTTATGCAGTTGCGAGCGCCGTAAAACCTCTACTAAAAGTTTTTTTTTTAAGGCTATGGTCGTTATCTCTCCTCCTTCTTTTTTGTGTTTGTTACTTTCTTGTAACACATGTAATCTTCTGCACTTATATGACCTTATTGTGTTGCAAGTGCCGTATAACTCGTACACATACCTTAGCACAAAGCGAAAAAGAAAGGCGCTATGCATAACGTCAGCCGCCTTCCGTTTTTTGCGTTGTATTGTCGAACTGTTTGGACTGTTTGGAATAATGTATTCTCAAACTGTTTGGAGTTGTATTCTCAAACTGTTTGGAGTTGTATTCTCGAACAGTTTGGAGTTGTATTCTCGAACAGTTTGGAGTTGTATTCTCGAACTGTTTGGAGTTGTATTCTCGAACTGTTTGGAGTTGTATTCTCGAACTGTTTGGAGTTGTATTCTCGAACTGTTTGGAGTTGTATTCTCG
>NW_004797665.1:411284-412744 GCF_000002075.1 Aplysia californica
TGTCAGCACTAGCTCGCGCCCTCAGTGCTTTATTGTCGTATGTCCCTTTTTTCTAGCATTGAAAGCTCTTTCTTTGTTATGAACTTTCCTATCAAACGTCTATTATTGTCCTGATCTCCCCTCCTTTTTTTGTATTTATTATTCTCTTGTCACACCTCCAATCTTCGGCACCTATACGACCTTATTGTGTTGCAAGTGCCATAAAACTCTTACTAAAACTAATGGAGACAGGACAAGAAAGAACTGAGGTCGCTACTGGATGTCCTGGCTGGGGTGTGTGTGAGGTCCCAGTCTGTGACGTCTGGCGGTCATCTCCCTTCTCACGGCCTCAGTGAGCGGTTGGCGGGTGCTCTGATGTGGTCTGCTCCTTCTTTCCTATCAAACATCTATCGTCGTTATCTGCCCTCCTTTTTGTGTTTGTTACTCTCTTGTAACACCTCTAATCTTCGGCTCTTAAATGACCGTATTGTGTTGCTAGTGCCGTAAAACTCTTACTAAAACTTATCGCCACTTTTCCTCTGCTTCTTTTGTATGTTTGTCACTATCTTGTGAACTGCTATTTCCGGGGTGCCTTTATAGTCGAAGCCTGTCTTTCAGCCACACCCCTGATCTTCTGGTAGGAAGGGTCGACACCTAGCCTTCTCGGACAAGGACGAAAAATCTCGGAGGACCCGTGTGCAAGTTGCGCACGTTAAATGTCCCTTGGTCGTGTAAAATCGATAAGAGTAGGCTTCTGTCGCCACCCGGGCAAAATTCAAAAATTTTTCAGCTGTGTGGACTTCACTGTTTCCCCCCCCCTGAAAAGGCCGTCTGCCTGGCTTTGATGTCGCTACTTTTTTCTTTGTGAAGGCAATGACATGGAAATGGGAGGAAAGAGAAAGGGAGGGAGGAGGAGGAGGAAATGATGGAGGAAACACAGAGAGAGAGGGGTGGGAGGAAACAGAGAGAGAGACAGATAGATAGAGAGAGAGAGACAGATAGATAGAGAGAGAGACAGATAGATAGAGAGAGAGACAGACGCATAGAGAGAGAGAGAGAGAGAGAGAGAGTGACAGAGACAGAGACAGAGACAATGACGTGGTAATTCCCTCAGACACCGACGTCACCAACTCACCAGTACGCCCGGCCCCGCGGAAAGTGAGCAATTTCAACACTCGTGATTTGACTGCGACACTGTAATACCAGCGATGGATCAGCGATCTTGGGAGGGGGGGGGGATGAAGAGAGAGAGGGAAAAAGAGGGGAGTGGGGCGATAAACAGGGGAGTGGGGAGATGAAAAGAGAAGGAAAAGAAGAGGGAAGTGGGGAGATAAAAAGAGGGGAGTGGGGAGATAAAAAGAGGGGGGTGTGGAGAAAAAAAGAGGGGAGTGGGGAGATAAAAGAGAGGGGAAAAAAGAGGGGAGTGGGGGAGATAAAAAGAGAGAGAGAAAAGGGGGGAAAGGGATGGGGGGGGGGGGGGC
>NW_004797665.1:416254-418988 GCF_000002075.1 Aplysia californica
CCCTTTTTCGTCAGACATTGGGCGGTTGGAGGGTGCTCTGATGTGGTTTACTCCTTCTTTCCTATCAAAGATCTCTATCGTCTTTATCTCCCCTTCTTCTTTTTTGTGTTTGTCACTCTCTAGTAAAACACCTCTAATCTTCCTCACTTATATGACCTTATTGTGTTGCTAGTGCCGCAAAACATTTACTAAAACTAAACTGAAACTGACCTAATTGTGGTCCAAATGCAGTAAAACTCTTACTAAGACTAAAAAGGATACCCCCCCCCCCCTGTCTCCTATGACGTGTAATCCATCTCCACCCTGGTCGGCCCTGATAGGCTGGGTCCAGACATTCCGCCTCCTGAATGATCGAAAACGTTTTGTCAATCGAGGCGTAAAACATTGACAAATTACGTTTTTATTATTTTTCACCACCCATGGGACACGTACAACAGTCGTGGGTGGTTGGGGGGTGCTCTGGTGTGGTTTGTTCCTACATTACTTTCCTATCGAACATCTATCGCCTTTATCTCCCCTCCTTCTTTTTTGTATTTGTTACTCTATTGTAACTTCTCTAATCTTCGGCACTTATATAATGACCATATTGGGTTGCAAGTGCCGAATAACTCTTACTAAAACTACACACAGTACATGTCATGCAGTAGGAGCTAGGTACCCCAGCAATTTCCATCTTTGTCATGACGCATGAAACAATATGTAACTCTATCCGTACGCCCTGGGGTCATTTTGTATCCCCGCGGTTGTATTCTTCACATCTTAGAATACTTCTTGTATGAAGGTTTCTTTGAAACTTTCAGTATTTCTCAAAAAATCATTTTGACAGACTGCTATGCTAAGAATACGGATCGGATTAATGAGCAAATTTTGTCTTTGGAAAATGGTGGCACAGAGTTCTCCACGTCGTATGGATACGATAGTTAAAAACGACGCACGGATAGGGTTAATAATGCTCGCCACAAGCCACAAGCCGGGTATCTGTTTTGTGCGTGGAACAATTTAATTCATGCTGGCCACCGCCGCGGATACCTGTTTTGTTTTGTTTTTGGGTTATCGTTTGGTTGGGGTTTTTGTGTGTGTGTGTCTTTTTGTTTTTCGGTTCTGCGCGCGATTCCTGTCCGCACAGCTGTATTGTTGTTTCCGCCTGGCGTGTCCTCATTGAGCTAATAGCATTAGGACAGCCGACTTTTTCTCACAGCGCAACCTGCTGGGCTCCCCCTGTCGCTTGTATGGGATTTGGAGGGGCTGCTACAGGCTGTCGGCTCTAGAGGTGGGCAAAATCCGGATAAATTATCCGGATGACCGGATAATCCTCAATGAAACACTATCCTAATTCAGACTTTTAATATTGTAAGAGTTTTACGGCACTTGTAACACAATAAGATCATATTAGTGCCGAAGAATAGATTATGTGTTACAAGAGAGTAACATACACAAAAAAGGAGGGGAGAAAAGGACGACAGATGTTTGATAGAAAAGAAGAAGCAAAAAACATCAGAGCACCCGCCAACCACCCGCGCAGACTCTTAACTCTCTTCCCTGACCCGTTTGCCGAAGTGCGTGTTAAAGTGATGCTTCTAACCTGTTTCCCAAAGCGAGTTCATATCACCTTTTTAAATGCGTGGATAGTTGGCGGGTGCTCTGGTGTGGTTTGCTCCTGCCTATCGAACATCTATCGTCCTTATCTCTCCTCCTTCTATTTTGTGTGTTACTCTCTTGTAACATCTCTAATCTTCGGCACTTATGTGACCTTATTTTGTTGCAAGTGCCGTAAAACTTTAACTAAAACAAGACAAAAAACATTTATTAATTCCGGAAGAGGTGCACTACCATTTTATTATTATTTTCCGGATTTTGCTGAAACGACACTCTGCCCAGTCCTTCTGTCGGCCGTAATTAGCTCAAGCCGGATTGGTGCGGTAATCGGAACAAAAGCTGTTGGGAGGACGACGTTTCGCCCCAATTACGTCACAGCTTGTGGGTGGTTGACGGGTGCTCTGGTGTGGTTTGCTTCTTCTTTCCTATCAAACATTGATCGTCTTTGTCTTCCCTTCTTCTTTTTTTTATGTGTGTTACTCTTTCATAACACCTCTAATCTTCTGGCGCTCATATTGTGACCTTATGCACTTGCGAGCGCCGTAAAACCTCTACTAAAACAAAGAAGAAAACGTCACAGCTTGTACCTGTGGAAAATAAGAATGATCGTTTCGCCGCAGATTGAATTCGACTACAACTTGAATTTAATTTAGTACATCGCGAGTATGCCCCTGCTCACCGACTGAGACGTAGAAGTAGGACTTCGAGTAGGACGGGTTTATAATATAATGACTTTGCAGCATAGCGTACTTTACAACAGTGAAGATAAAATGTGATGTTGTTGCGCTACCTTGTTCTTGCTCGTCCTGTGCTGGGTGGGTGGGGGTTTTTTCATTAATTTTTTTTTTCTCCTTTTTTTCCTGTTGTTGGTAGGGGGTTTTCGGTAAGTGTTCTGCGGCGTTCACTACTGTATAAGGTCATACTATGAGCGCGCAGGATACAGAAACATTCAATTAATGTTTTCAGTTTGTAAGGCATTTTTTGAATTTTGCCCGGGTGGCGGCCGAGGCCTACTCTCATCGATTTTAGACCACCAAGGGGTCTTTAACGTGGGTGGTTGGCGGGTGCTCTGGTGTGGCTTGCTCCTTCTTTCCTACCAAACATCTATCGTCCTGATCTCTACTCCTGTGTGTGTGTG